>NC_140927.1:5013882-5103018 GCF_045865225.1 Trachurus japonicus | reverse complement strand
TTGGGTCTCATTCATGAAACGTGAGTAAATCTGTGTGTAGATTTGCACATAAAAGCTCACTCTACTAAAACTCTACTCCGGATTCATGAACGGTGCGTGAAACTCAGTTTTGATCGTAAACACGTGTGTAACTTCATGAATGCCAACCCATCGTAACCTAACAACACGCCCCCGGTGATCAGCAATCAGCATAGATCTCCATACATGAATAGCCATATAAGGAGATCCTGACCACCATATTAGGAGGTAGGTGCATCCTGCTCACCTGCGGCCATGACGCAAACGAGGAAAGTGGGAGAGAGAGAAAAAAGAGAGATCACGGATTGAAGTCATTTTGGGTGAAGTGGAGTCCAGAAAAAATATTTAATTCTCTTCTGTTAGTAGTGGTGTGACTGGGACAGGTCAAAGGCTGGAGGGAAGAAACAGATTTAGTGAATTAAGTAGGCCTATCCTTGGTTTATTAAAGAACCGTTTAAGAAGTAAAGCCAATAGTTCGATATGAAACATAAAATAAAAAAAAATACACACAACTCCAGAGCTACAGCAGCGACGGGAGGAGGAGGCTCTTCACAGCCTCAGCTGTAGAGGAACATGGTTATATCAACACATGAAGTTATATAGGCAGGTTATGTTGTTACAGAAACACCAGCCGTCTGTCACAGCTCCATCCAAACCGGTGCTGACTGCGCTGCTGCGCAGGGTGAAGTGTGCGCTGCGTCCACCAAGCGTGTACTGTAGCAACACAAAAAAGTTTTTTCCGGTTTTATATCAGATTATTATCATCATTAGATAGAGCCTTGACGTGTTTGTGCGTGTCCGATCCCTAAAACGTCTCTCTCTCCAAATATTTCTAATTGTTTGTCATGTTTAAATTACGTGTTTCAAAGGCGTTGGCGTATTTTGAACATGAGAGAGAGTAATATGGATTAAAATTGTAATTTTCAACAGTGACAAGCAGTATTTATTTGCATTCCTACATTTACACAAGCGCTACACACAGTCCAGAGCAGGTGTAGATTTTGTGAGTAGCTACGAAAAAATCAGCACTACTAAAAGATTGATGAATGCGGAAATCCACGTAAATTTGCGCTGCTCAGGGTTTACACACAAATCCGTGCTGCTCACGTTTCATGAATGAGACCCATTATGTGTAATACCTTACTGGGAGAGATCAGCTCAAAGTCTTGACATACAGGGAAAACCCTTCTCCTTTTAGCAGGCTCCAGGAAAACAAGCTCCTCTATGTCACAGGCAAATTGGCAAAACTCCAACATGAACACAACCATGCAAATTTTGCGGGGATTTATTGCACTTTATGTATGTTAATAAATCACGCCAACACTCAAACCACTTCCTGAACCATCAAGGCTTCAGACGTCATCAGTGACGTCACTCACCCTTAAAGAAGCAAACTTCATAGAAGACTTCCTGTATTTTTTGACACACAGTCCGAGGCATCGGCACAGTACGTCCCATCACTACTGCTTAGTGTTCCTGTGTGTGCTTTAAAGAGGACATATTACGGAAATATCACTTTTTGAAGGCTCTTTAACATATATTTGGGTGTTTGACTTGCCTGCCATCCCCCAGAATGGGAGAATTGACAAAAAAAAATCCCCCTAGGTTGAAATCATGTGGTTTTTACGAGCTGTTCCCTCAGTTTTTGAATTTGCATAATACCACCCCTACCTCTGAGTACTGGTGCCAGTAGAGGGGGCGGGGACAGAAGTGGCTCATTTGCATTTAAAGGGACAGGCACTGAAACCAGCCGTTCTGAACAGGGCTGTGATGTTTGATCCTTGGGGTATTTTAACCGACAGGCATGTCTTTAAGACACCTGGGAACTATTTTAATTTGTGGAAAAGGAGCTTAATATGTTGCCTTTAACTCATTGAGTGCCAGACCTTTTATAAAATGGTCAGTGCCATGTGCCAGCGTTTTGGGGCATTTTGAGTAATATGTCAAGACCCAGAGAATATTTTGTACTATGACTCTGAAAACACCAAACAGCTCAAAGGAAAGAGGAGACTCTCTATTTAACTAGGGAAAAAACCATTTGTTTGTACCTTGTTCCACTCTTAATATATCTTAAGTTGAATAGAGCCTGGTTGCACCAAAAAGACCACTTTTTTTCTAGAAAGCTGAGAAAAATGCATTTTTGTGAAAGAGAGTCTTTCAAGAAAAATAGTGATTTATCCGTTTTAATTTTGGCTTCAAAAACATGTAAGACATCTGAAAATTTCATTTCACATGTTTTTTCATTGACCCCCCCCCCACAAAAAAAGACACAACAAAACAACAACAACAACTAAAATACAACAAGTACGAGCAGTTGCTGCCCCCTCAGCCTCTCCTACGCCCCCCTCCCCCTCCCCTCTCCCCCCCTCCTTCTCCTCCTGCTGCATCCCCTCGTCTCTGAAGGAGGGAGACGTCGTGGCGTCTTCAGCCTCTTTGCTAGATGCGGCCTGATCTCTCGGTTCGTCGTCACGTCGGTTTCAGACAGCAACTGGTGAAACTTGCTCTGATCTACAGTCTTCTTCGTTCTACACTTCCCAGAAGCCCCAAAATTACTCACAGTGTGCGCGAGAGCGTCCCCATTTACCAGCCACAGAAAAGTGCATTTGACGTCTATGGACGTCATTGGCACTCAATGAGTTAATAAACTATTTTTGTATTGCAATACCAGTGTTGGTGTCTGCATTTGGCTCCAGTCCCCTGCAAAACCTGACAAATATCTGTCCCTTACTCACTACACATTTCTGTGCTTGTATAAAATGAGGGGGGCAGTCCCATTTGCATCCTCTTTAAAACATTTTATTTGTGCCTACTGTACTTGTGTGCCTTCTTATAATTCAGTGTGAACAGTGTAAACCCAACAGGTCTGACCTCGGGTCAGGATGGGAGAAAAAATGTTCATGTGGGTTCCAGAGGAAGAAGACGAGGGGAAAAAGACGGAGAATTTTTCAAAGCATTTAAGTGAAAGTGGGATGTTGACTGAGTGCTGGAAGGTTGTCTGAAAGTGGATGAGGGTGAGTGGAGCCCGAGGGCCTCTCCCACCCAGTCCAACTGTAAGTGCTTTAATGGTGGCCAATAAAAGCATGAGGGGTGACTGGCAGGGGGCCGGCTGCAGGCCTACACCTTCTCCTCTTGTCTCTGCTTGTGTTCCTCTCCGCCTGCTCGCTCTGTGACCGCAGCTTCTGCAGGGAGCGAGGCCTCCATAAATCTGGAGGGATTAAATAAACCCATGCTCCAAATTAAAGCAGGGGAGAGACCACTTTATAATAGGGGAGACTGGGGGCAGTTTTACATTTTTCTCAGTTACTCACAGACTATTTGCACTAGGCTCACCAAACTTAGATTAAACATACGTGTGTCTGCTAATTAGTCATGCCATTTAAAGATGGTTACATGACACATCAATCACAATATTGATTTTAATATAAGAATCCAGATGTTGCAACTGACCCCAAATGTGGGGACAGTTGCAACACTGATAAGGGACGGTGGCAACAATTAAATTTCACTTTTTTGCATAGCATTCCTAAAATATGCATTGTCTAGTTATTTAGTAATATTTATCAGAGAAAAGTTGTGTAGAACATAGGCCTTGAGTCAATGTGCAGAGTGGTAATAAAACTCAATAGCTCAGTGTGAGACAAGAAGAATGGAACTATTTGCAATACAAAAAACTTTTATAAACATGTACTTTACTTTTGGATGATTTATTCACTGTATGACATCAAATAAATTCACTTTTCAACATTAAATTAAAGCAGAAGTAAGCGGAATGTTTGTGTTAAAGCAGAAGTAAGCTATCCGGTCGTTTTGGCCGATGGAGTTAGCAGTCCCCGCCCTCGTCCCTACATCACCACATTCACGCGCATGCACACACAGAGAGGATCGCCCCTTTATGCCGTTCTCTCTCCTCATTGGATAAAGCTTGTAGGATACAAGGAAAGTTTTCTCCTCGGCTTACAGCAGAGCAGAGTGACTGACAGACCCGTGTTTCAGACCAAACACTCTATGTAAGTGATTGCTGTCGGAAGATATAACTACTTAAGACATATTAACACAATATATCTATATAATATATCTTCCGACAGCAATCACTTATAAATATAGAGTGTTTGGTCTGAAACACAGGTCTGTCAGTCACTCTGCTCTGCTGTAAGCCGAGGAGAAAACTTTCCTACAACCTTTATCCAATGAGGAGAGAACGGCATGAAGGGCTGTGTGTGCAGCCAAGGGATGCGCGTGAATGTGGTGACGTAGGGACGAGGACCAATAGATCCATGACGAGGGCGGGGGCTGCTAACTCCATTGGCTGACAAGAAGTTAGCCAAAACGACCGGATCGCTTACTTCTGCTTTAAGTTATCTGGGGAATTATTTTAAAATCTTTAGCATTAGTCTGTCATGGTTTAATATAAATGGCTGTTCTGTTCATCATGAGGAATAAAATAGATATATTGTCCCTATTTTAAGCTAAAAATGTTCCCTTTTTTATACATTTGCATTGCATGTGTTTCCATATTCAAATGGCAGTTGTTGCAACCGTCCCCACCCTATCAAAACATCATGTACTAGCTAGACACAATGACACTGACACATGCTGACCATGTAATTTAATAGTCAACAAAACAGTGATTTAAACTTGTAGGTTTGGATTCATTCATACAAAAGGTCAGTATGACAAAAATACAGCTCAAGAAAAAAGCTACTTTCATACCCTTAAAACAACTTTGTGTCAGTACAAGCAGGAGCAGATGATGAATGTGTCTTCTCTATTCTTGGTGGGTCACTCTAGCATGTTTCTGATTGGAGAAACAAGGCTTGTTGCAACCGTCCCTTGTTGCAACTGTCCCCAGTCTCCCCTACACGGGAGAGAGAGACAGAGAGAGAGGAGGGTGAAGGAGGGAAGGAATAGGAATCTGCTGGGCACACATACAGAGTAAATACGAAGACGGCTTCATCACCAAACATAAATTGAAATGTTTCGGATGGAAAGTATAGACTGGTGTTCGCACAAACGGCAGCTGAACTCTTTCTGCGTTTAATCTTTATTTACTTTCCGATCACTTTAGTGCGATATGTAATTTTCCTGTAACTCCTCCGCAACACCCCAGGGCTTTTGGTAACTTTCATCTCAAAAGTAAAAATGTAGACTTGCATTTTCTCTCCCGACAGCGGAGACACTGATGCTGTACAGTGAGACACATCTCAGAGGGGGTGTGCGTGTGTTTGTATTCAGGGGAACTTTATTTTTCTTTCTTTATCTTTATTTTTCTTCTCCTTAACTCTTTTCAATGGCTGAGGCGGCACACGGTTTCTCCTGGGACGCGACAGTCAACAGAGCGTGCCTGTGTGTTGTTTGTTTGAAGATAGGTGCAAGACCTTTGAATGTTTCTGTTTTTCATCCCGTGAATATTTACAAAAGTATAAATTACATTCTTTAAAAGGCTGGGATCTTACATCCTGTTGCTGCTCCCATCCTGCTTGAACTTCTCCTCCTTCAGAACCCTGCAGACTCTCCCGGCTGCAGGCCGTGGGAGGTGAGAGCGGAGGAGGAACGCCAGCGCTCCGTGAGTTGGTATTTCTGCTCTTTACTTCTCTCCCTCTGCTCCTTTGGGAAACTGTTGCTGGTGCACACATCACTGTTTGTTTGAGCTGCTTCACAATACTCCCACTCAGTGGGAGAGAACTCCTGAGGGGTGTTGGATTGCACCTTGTGGCTTTCCTTTAATTTTTCCTCTCTCTCTGTCTCTTTCTCTCTCTTTAGGCTTGTGAGGCAGGCAGAGTGGGGCAGGGCAGAAAGCTGGAGAGATTAATCAGCTCCTAAGGGCTAAACTGGGCCCAGTGTTGCACATGAAAGCACTGGGAAAATGGACACTGGATCTCTGGTTCCTGGATAAGGTCTGATGACTTAATCTGTCTCTGTGAGAATAAAGGGACTTGGGTGAGGTGGGAGGCCGAGGCCGTGGCTCCGTGTCAGCGCCGAAGACTTAAGCTTCGTATTTCTTAACTGTACATTTGACACTGTAAGATACCACACCTGGATTCAAGAGTATTTGAAAGTCATTCTCCGACTGCCGTACTGCAGAATATCCAGCTCGCAGAGAAAGAGGTAAATGCAGTAACCAGCAGGGGAGGGCATGTTGTGTCTTAAAGGAGAATTCTGGTCATTTTTGACCCCTAAATCGTTGTCCTGATGGTCACCCAGTGTTGGGGGGAGCAAAGAATGTGACTAAAATTGATGCAGGCAAACTGGAGTTCCACCATGGCTACCCAGTGCTAGGGGTAGCTACAACGCTAACCTATTGGGGCAATTCTTTCAACCACAACAAGCACTCAGAAAACAATCAAATATCTATGGTACATGACTGGAATCCTTATGACACACCACAGAACTCATATACAGTATAGTGTTGGGTAGTAACGCGTTATTAGTAACACCGTTACTTTTTCAGTAACTAATAAAGTAGCGCGTTGTTTTTTTAAAATCAGTAACTCTGTTTCCGCTACCTAACGCTGCATTACTCTGTTCCTTTTGGTGAGGTTTTACAGCGACACACACTTCCCATAACATTTCAGCGATCAATTTTATTTTACTATTTTACTATCTTTACAAAAATAAATGGTCAGAGATATTTTGGACATTACCACTGCACTGCTCCACCGTGTTTTTTTTTTTTTAAATAATCATCACACCAAGGAAAAAGTGTTTCTTTCTGTGGCGGGGAGAGCAGGCGCTCTGTGATGGGATAGTAATGTCTTTCCAGGATGTTTCAGAGTTCGGCTGTCTGAGGTGAGTGGCTACATGCAAAAACACAAAGTTTATACCAAATACTGTACACTATTTGAGTTCAGTGGTGTCTCTAAGGATTCCAGTCATGTACCATAGACATTTGATTGTTTTTTGAGTGTTTGTTGTGGTTGAAAGAATTGCCCCCATAGGTTAGCGTTGTGGCTATCCCTAGCGCCGGGTAGCCATGGTGTAACTCTGGTTTACCTGCATCAATTTTAGTCGTGTTTTTTGCTCCAACCAACACTGGGTGACCATCAGGACAACGATTTAGGGGTCAAAAATGACCATTATACTTCGTATTTCTTAACTGTACATTTGACACATACCACACCTGGATTCCAGTGTATTTGAAAGTCAATCTCCGACTGCCGTACTGCAGAATATTCAGCTGGCAGAGAGAGGTAAATGCAGTAACCAGCAGGGGAGGGCATGTTGTGTCTTAAAGCAGAAGTAAGCGATCCGGTCGTTTTGGCTAACTTCTTGTCAGCCGATGGAGTTAGCAGCCCCCACCCTCGTCATGGATCTATCTATTGGTCCTCGTCCCTACGTCACCACATTCACACGCATCCCTTGACTGCACACACAGCCCTTCATGCCGTTCGCTCTCCTCATTGGATAAAGCTTGTAGGATACAAGGAAGTATATGTACTAGTATGTGTACTATAGTGATATATTGTAAATACACTACAGTATGTAGAAGTTTTCTCCTTGGCTTACAGCAGAGCAGAGTGACTGACAGACCCGTGTTTCAGACCAAACACTCTATGTAAGTGATTGCTGTCAGAAGATAGAACTATTTAAGACTTATATTAACACAAATATTCCGCTTACTTCTGCTTTAATGACCCTCATCAAAGCTCCCAGAAGGAACTCACATTACAAAATACACCAAATTGAAATATTTTGACTAAAATGTCAAAAGTTGGACCAGAATCAATCAACAACACTACTTCATACCCAAATACATTTGTTTTCAGCAGAAAAAAGTGGTTTAGGGGTTTAGTTGCTCTTTAAATGTCTGCTGTGTGGAAAAGCACCTTGTAGTCCGTGATCGAGGTGCAGATGAGTGAGTTTGGAGTTGACAAGAGGATCGAAGAAAGAGAGCAAGGCAATGCGACCTCTGCAGGCATGCTGCGACGACCCCGCCCACGCTGAGGAGGAACTATGAACAAGAACAAGTGTTTGGTTGTCTGGTATGTGTATATGTTGCTTAGGGCGTATTCACACCAGGAAAGTCCAATAGTTCACTTGCTTTGGTGCGGACTAATTTTTTTTTTACTTGGTGCGGTTTGTATTCACATTGCATTTTTTCACAAGCGGATCAACTTTGTAAACAAAAGCACGTGTGTTCCACAGTCGCTCAATCATTGCATAAAAATTATCAGCGTACTCAGGCCAGGGTTTTTTCTGCGTTATAAATTTTGAGGCGGCCGCCTGTCTGCGTTTGTACGGAGAGATCAGCTGATCCGCTGCTGTTTACTTTCTCTCTGAGCGTCTCCGCCTGGCACCTGCAGATGTTCAGCTGAGGGAATACGCTGCTCGCGTATGGAGCAAGTTGATAACCAGCTTCGTAGTACCGTGTTAACTCGGGCCGGGGCTTGAGGTTTTGTTAAGCTGGAACATGAACACAAAGCCTGGCGATGTTGAGCCTCCTTCGCAGTACAGGACGGAGGAGTCGGTGTTTTTTTCCCCCCGGCCTTTATTTTGAAAGGACAGCTGGAGAGAGACCGAGAGAGACAGGTAGGCTACGCGGAGATAAAGTGAGGGGGGATTGACACGCAGTCCATTATTATCTGAAGCTTTCAGGCAACATTATCACCCCTAAAAATACTATAGCCTATATATTGGTGAGAAATGAACGAGGAGGAGGGGGGGGAAAGACGTGCTATTGATTTTTCTAAACGGTTATGATTCCTACCCGTTTACACGTGTAGATGTTGACACCCCTAGTCTGAAGAATGGTGCGCTAAAAAAAAAAGAAAAAAAGGACGGCACAGCAAAAAACAAACAAACAAAAAAACATAATCATTCTCTCAGGATGCCGCGTGCCGATCGTCATTTAAGCCTAGTCACATTTATTTCTATTAACGGTTATTAATCGGATAACGACTTTCTGTTAGGCTATCAGTTAAAAAAAATATATTAAGAATGCGCATCCTTAACGGCGACGGGTGCGTCCTCTCCAGCATCTGATGTTTTCCACTGACCAGATATCAAGGAGGCATCGTGTCTATCTGTGCTCCATGTTGACCCACGGCTCATTGTTGATAATTTCCACATTTTCTGACAACAACGGAAGCCTGTAGAAGGTTCGGTTTGCATTCACACCGGACGTGAATCGCACCAGGGTTCGTTTGGGACTCTGGTGCGGACCAAACAAGTGGACCGAGTCCCAGCTGCAGAGGTGGTCTCGGTCCACTTGTTTGATCCGCACCAGAGTCCGCTGGTTTGTATTCACACCTCCCTAAAAAGTCCGCACCAGAGGAAAAGTCCGTTTCAAGCGGACCAAACGAGCCTGGTGTGAATACGCCCTTAGTGTCTGGTGGCGTTTTGGTTAACGTTGCTCAGTGTTGGTGATGTTTACTTTCTATGTTCCTCAGTGACAGAGTGTGAAAATGAATTTCCCTAATGGGACAATAAAGGCATTCTATCTTCTCTCTTCTATCATACACAACTGTAATAGAAAAGGACCTAAACCAACTACAGCAGAGTTGAGTCGAGGCGAGTAGAGCTGTAACTGTGTCGGAAAAGGGGCGACAGATTTATATTTCAGTGATGTAAGCATGACAGACAAATGCTCAATTTCCTGTTTTGTGAAAAGCCTGATCTTGGTGCAGTGAACAATGTCACCGCTAACTCCACTATCAGACTGAGGTAATGCATTACATATGGCCCTTTTCCACTACACAGTTACAGAGCTGCCTGGCTCGGCTCGACTTGTCTGGCCAATCAATGGCCTGCAGTCAGTTGACGTCAGGTTTTAGTCTGGGATCGGCTCCCATTGGCCGATACCAAAAAAGTAGCAGGTACCAGGAGCTATACCTACAGGAAAACTAAAACTAAAACAAAAAGCCATAAAAATAGTAGTCAAGCTGATGAGTAGAGCTGTGGTGGAAAAGAGCTAAGAGTAATATATTACTGTAATCAGATTACAAATTTTGGTAACAAAACACACTACTGCCAACACTTTGGTTATCACAGTGCAGTTAGTAGTATATTTCTAAGAAAAAATGCAAACTTGGAAACTAAGCAGCACAGCCCAGTGCGTGATGGGACGTGAGGATGGAAACAACAACAACAAACAAACATGTCTTGAGATGTGATATCAGGAGTCTCTTCTGTTATTTTAATCATTGATTTATAACTTTATCTGTTATATCTTATATCCGTGTGTTTATTTCTGTATGGGCCAACAGACTATTTTACTCAAATTGTAGCATCAAAAAAGGAAAATAAAACTTTCTAAAGATTAAAGTTTGAAAGTGAATTATAGCTTTGTTGTGAGTCAGTTCTAGTCTGCTTGTGTTGCCTTGTTATTGTAATTTTCTGTGAAGTGCTCTCTGGGCTTGTTGTTTTCACCAACATTATAGCAGCAGCCCTCATGTCCCATCTTGCTGGACTGATTAGTTTGTCACTCTCACATTTTATGTTTCCAAATGCAAGTGTTACTTTTTGATAGTGTTTGCAGTGGGTGTTTAGAACATGCTAGTTTATTGTTGCAAGGCCCTACATAAACAAGGATAATGTGGTAATTGTCATATGCAGCTGCTGTAGTTTTGGCTTTCACCATGAGCGTGAAGGCTGCAGAGAGTCTTGACTCCAGCTGGATGTTTTTCATTTATTGTCATGTAAAACTTTTTCTTTTTTGGAAAATGACAGGAAAAGTTAAATATAGAATTTATTTTTGCAACAACCTCAATACTGCACATAACACAATATAGTATAGTCTTCAGACGTTCCTGGGGTCTTTATCTCAACTTTGATATTGCAGCATCCTCCTGTTCACACATGCAGTTTTATGTCTCTTTAAAGGGATAGTTCAACATTTAAGCAATTTGGCCCAGTGCCATAATCCCTATAGTCTTAGGGGTAGGTTTGTTACCTTTAATTGTCGGTGCAAGCTATTGTTAGAACGGCGGAGCAGAGCCGTGAGCTGCTCAGAGCTACGCTACGGAGGCTATTGGGATTTCTCCGTTTCCCTCATCAAACTCATCAAATACACAATCCAACAACTCCAAAACGCTCTGGTGGACAAGTTGTGACCTGCACATTCACCACATTATGAGATAATAACGGAACGTTACGAGACGGAGCCGTTTTAGGGGTAAAAGAGACTGCTTGCCGCTATTATCTCATAGCGTGGTGAATGTGCAGGTCACAACTTGTCCACCAGAGCGTTTTGGAGTTGTTGTTGTGTATTTGAGTTTGATGAGGGAAACCAAGAAATCCCATTAGCCTCTGTAGCGAAGCTCTGAACAGCTCACGGCTCTGCTCCGCCGTTCTAAAAATATCTTGCACCGAAAAATAAAGGTAACAAATCTACTGCTATGACTATAGGGATTATGGCAATTTGCCAAAATGTTGAACTATCCCTAAAAGGTGAATTTCATCTGCAACAAACATTCACTTCTACCCAAGTGAATGACACGATTTTGGTGGTCAAAGGTCAAAGGTGACAGTGACCTCATGTTTTTGGCCGTTAAAAAAAAAAAGAAGAACTACGCTAATTATGAAATGATGACCTTTTAAGTGATCAAAGGTCAACTTCACTGTGACGTCATAATGTTCTGTAAAAACTCTTCTGGTCATTATTCAACACAACTGAAGAAGTAAATGTAGTTCTGTAATGAAATATCCTATAATGTTGCGTTAGGCCACTATTGTATAGTAAACTATTACCTTTTGCTCTTATGTTTCTGTTGGAAACACTGTAATCAAGTTGTGCAAATTAGTGCAAGTTCATGTTGTAACAGTTTTCATTTGTATACATCTTTTCCGTCAGTTCTGCAGACTTCTACTGCCTTCCTGGGAAGTGTGGTCATCATCATCATCATCATCATCATCATTAAATCAGACATTGCAGAGCTATGACATGCAACACAAGGACTCAATGATGTGGTATTTCAGTAAGTGCCGCAGTCTTCGTAATGAGCCATAGTTGCCAGCTCTGTATGGTATTTTCATTTGACGGCGGCAGTCGGCACAATATTACAGCGAGAGAAGTTAAGCCCCTCAAAGGCAGCGTTCACACTTTAGATCCATTAGCCCCGAGAGGTGGATCAGACTTCTCTTTAAAGGCACTTTGCATCTGTTTTCCGTTTAAACGTCATAAATGTGAAGTGTATATATGCCAAGGTCATGACAGACAGATGGTGCCGTAATGGTTTTCAGAGCTCGGACCAGGTAGTGGTGCAGGAAATGCATGGGCCTGGTTAGGCTCTGCACACACAGTGTCCTTACTGTAGCTAACACAGCTCTTTTCTTCCTGGAAACCTGAAATGCTCATTTTAACCTTCAAAAGACAAATTGTCAGTTTTTTCTCTCTCTCTTTTTCTCTCTTTTGGGGGATTGGGGGGGTAAATTATGCCTAAATTGCAGCACATTCTGCCAATATTATTTACATGGCTGTCACTTTGACTTGCTGTGGGGCCGCTCACAGCCCTTTTTATTTCCAGTTTTGCTGACAGCTCAGGGCTCATCCCTGAACTGTCATAATTTGCCGCTCTGCTCTCTGTGCTCCGTCTCTCTCTCTCTCTCTCTCGTCGAGGCTCGCTCGCTTTCATGCACACACACACACACACACACAGTGTAATAGACTCTTAATTTCTCTTAAATGCTGTTTTTTTATCACTTCTTCACAGTCCCTCTCTCAAAACACATTTTTTTTTATCCCCCCCTGTCTCCTCCTCATCCTCTCTTCTTTGCCTCTGACCTGAAGTGAAGGCAGGGAGCTGAGCTCAAACACATGAAAAAGACAAAAGTAAACCACAAGACGTGGCTCCTCAAACATGTCACAAGTAAAGTTTTTTTTTTTTAAAGCAAATAAATAAATAAATAAGACGATCAGATCACACAGTGGACTCCATCTTGCCATCCCATCAGCAGAAGTCTTTCTAACACAGGCAGCAGCAGCCTCTCTCTCTCCCTCTGCAGCTCAGGCAGATCACAAACTGCCCCAGAAACTGGAATTCCTCCCAGGCTCCATGGTGCACTTATACCACAGTTAGCCGACATGTCACAGTGATATCTTTTTATAGTCGTTTTCATTGGTGTCTCCTTGAGCTGACTATACCCGGAGAACTTTACTAAAGGGCTGTGTGCTCACCTCCTCCCATGAGCCACCTGGATTCACAGGGTCGCCTTTTTCTTTTTCTTTTTTCTTTGACTTTTCCATTCACTGAGAGAGAGAGAGGGAGATGGGGGCGGAAAAACAACCCAGCAGAAATAAAATAACAGAGGAGAATGGGGGGGGGGAATGGAGAAGTGACAGGTGAATGAAGGAGACAAGCGCCATGCACCGAGGCACGCAGCAGGACCGGCGGGGTCTGATTCACACACGGCGTCGTTGCCAGCTGCATCGCCTATGGAAATCAAAACATTCCACATGGTTCTAAGAGATGAAGCGAGAAAACCCCGGGGCAGAGCCCGCTGTGTTCGTCTCCTGCTCTCTTTCTCTCTCCCCTCCAGACGAGTCAGGTATACTACAAAGTCTTTTCATCCCCCAACGTGCACTCTGTCGTCAATGTTCCGGGAGTTGACTGACATTGACTGACAGCCGCTGTGCTTTTAGTTCTGGTGCACTCTTTATTTATTCCATTTCTCCCCACGTCTCATTCCGGCTCCTGTTCTTGAGGGTGTATAGGTTTATTTCCCCCCATTCACATTATTGCTTCAGAGATGTTTCTTGCTAATACATCCGGTTGTTTGGTCGTAGCCTAGGGGCACATCTTCAACAGCAGGTATACTGTGTGGATCTGGTGTAGTCATTAAATGATTGTTTTGGTTATTCCTTAACTGCTAGAAATTCAGGGAGTCAAAAGGGGAGAGACCAGAACTGTGTTTATTTTGTTTGCATACAGATTAAATTTCACTTCCTTCCTAAATATACAGTAAAAACATCAGTCAGTCAATACAAAGCCAGTTGTGGTTTCATTTGACCCTCTCTGAGCCAATGTAAGCATTATGTGGAATGTATGTGTTGGTCTTTTCAGTAGTTTTATCTGTAAATACATGTATACATGCACATACGTATAGTCACTGACTGCTAACCAACAAGATGAGGCTCAGACATGTTGGATGAGCCAGCATCACTGCAGCTAGAGGTAAAGATTCACCTGATGCAACACTTTCACTGAGCCCATTACTCCACCACCTCTGAAGCAGACTGATATGTACTGTGAGAAGAAAAATGTGAGAGCAGAAACATTTTGCCTTTATTGAGAATCATTGCCTCCCATTTTTCCCTGTTAAAAGGGTTTTCCATGGAGTTTTTCCTCAGTGGATGTGAGGGTCTAAGGACAGAGGATGTTGTTATGATGTCATGGATGTCAAAGGAAGTTAAATCGAGGAGTTAAAGAAGCCATCTATGTAAAAGTAGAGAAACCATCCCTCAACAGGGGAGGTGGTCTCAGACACCACCTATCCCCAATTTACAATGCTGCCCTTTCATCCCTTCCCAGGAGATTCAACAATCTAGCCTCAAAGAACAACTACTGTTCACAAGTGGCAAGTGACTCCAACGACTGTCGTTATAACAACATAGGGCACTAACAAAGTCAAAACCAACTTTCCATCAAAGACAGTCATTTAAACGACTGTCGTTGGCACTTGGAGCACAAAAGGGAACCAGTGACATCATCACCCTTGTGAACGCCCACACAAGAGGTTAAATAGTGAGTCTCCACACCAGATAGTTGGACCAGTCCCAGCCTGGTCAGTTGCGTACATGAACTGATGAAGCCTCTTGGATGAGAGGTGAAACGTCTTCCTAGACAAATAACTAAGTCCAGTTGCTTTCGATTTATCCTCCTTTGAAAGATGTCATGTAAAGCCCTTTGAGACAAACTGTTTGTAAAAACGGGCTATACAAATAAAATGGCCTTGCCTTGCCTTTACTCAAATGCCATTTAAAATATTTAAAATTGATTAGTGGATATGGATTGAAGTGAATGGAGAATACTGACAGATGTGATTATTTTCATCCAACCATCTCCATTACCAATCACAATCATGTAAAAGTCAAAGAAACAGCTCTTATTTTTCTTTTCTTTTCTTTTTTCAATTTCATGTATGATTTATTTTTATTTTCATTCTCATTATTTTCAGAAAACTTTCAGCTTTTAGAGGATGGATTCAGTTTGAATGGGTTAAAACCACCACACATCCATCATGGAAGTGATGTCATGAGATATTGATAGATAGATAGATAGATAGATAGATAGATAGATAGATAGATAGATAGATAGATAGATAGATAGATAGATAGATAGATAGATAGATAGATAGATAGATAGATAGATAGAAACCTCAGCAACATAAACACATATGGGCACACTTTACAACATAAGGTAGTAGAAGATATAGTGAAGTCACAGATTTTACTAAGTTGCAATAAAAACTTAAGACTGTGGAGTGGAATGAATCTGCCTGAAGAACAAATCACCTGTATCTCCGTCTTTCTTTGATCTTCCGTGTAACGTTGCACATTGTATCTATGGAGAGGAGAGTTGGTGTGTGTCTGTAGGAGGCTGCACTCTTCATCTCCTGTGCGAATGGAACACTGAAGTTCAGATGCTGCAGAGGCAGCCTAATTAAAGTATTGCTACAATTTAATCCACCAAAAAATAATGATGCAAAATTAAAATAAATAAAACTGTGTTGTATAAATAGTGCTGTATATAGCCTACTGTCATCACTGGCTTTCTAATGGCTGCTTTTGACACTTGAATTCATGGCGGAGATGTCCCAGCGAGGACAGCATAAATGCTCTGCTTTTTCTTATTTACAAAATAAGTTAGGGTGATTAAGGCATGAAGAAATGTTTTATGCAATTTGGAATTTTATGGTTTTGATATAAAGCTGGAAACAGAAATGTTTTGGTTTGACTGATTTAGGAATCTGAGAAGATTAGTTTAGCATTTAGCATCTGAAGGTCCATTTACCGAGAACATTCACAATATTAATACACCATATTGAAATGCAACTGTTGAATAGTGAGTGGTGAGTGTCTCAACTTCCATCCATGCTGACACTCCTGAAAAGATGATCAGCTACACTAAACATCCTGAACGAGGAACAGGAAAGGTAGCTGTACAGTTAAAATGCAGAATTTAACTGTGCAACAACTGCAGCAAAGTTAACAAGGTCAGCTACACTCACAAGTCGGCACTCATGTTGTATTCATCGCCGCTAGTCGAGGCTGATGAAACCACATCAGGAGGACAACGTTGGACGTCTAAACGTCAATGTTTCCAAAGATCTCATTTTTTCTGTCTACAACACTTTTCAGAAATTTCTGAACTGAAATGAATCCAGGACAGTTTCTGAAACTCTATAGCATGTGTAATCAGGTGTAAAAGAAACACACAGTTAACTTAATACAATAAAAGAAGAGAGACTGTTTATTTTATTTATCTTTATTTAGTTTGCATCGCCAAATTGTTGGTTTTCCTACTGCATTTGAATGCACCGCTCAACTCGCATGGTCCCACGTGGGGTACCTAGTTCACAGCAGCCAATCGGAGGCTACGCAGGCCACGCTCAGCCTGTCGGCTCGGAGCACTTACCCAGAGGTCCGGAGCCAAGTGACTGAACGAAGGAGTTACCTCGGTAAGACGAGTCAATTATCCGATTAAAAAAAACAGCTTGTTGACGCTTACCGTCGTCGTCCATGCTAATGCTAGCTCTGTGCCTAACAGGCTAACTGCTTGCCTTTCATCCGGAGAGCTGCTACGAGGTTCGGCATCGGCGTGCTCCACCTTGATACACAGAGTCCCTTGGCTGCACACACAGCCCTGCATGCCGTTCTCTCTCCTCATTGGATAAAAACTGTAGGATACGAGAAATGTTTTCTCCTCGGCTCAGAGCAGAGCAGAGTGACTGACAGACCCGTGTTTCGGTCCAAACACTCTATGTAAGTGATTGCTGTCGGAAGATATAACTATTTAAGACTTATATTAACACAAATATATCACTTCTGCTTTAAGTTTATCAGAGTGAATTGAAATGAATAATGGTAAAATACTTCTGAACATATGCACATTGTGATTATTATTTTTGCTGATGCGAATATAATTAAAGGGGAAGTGTTTTATTTTCCTCATGCCAATTTAAAGGGAGAAAAAAGAGTAATTTGATATGTTGTGAATGTGATTAATGTAAAACAATAGTTTATTTTGTACTGTGCAATTTATTGAAGACATTTATGTTTTTCCAACTGAGTTTAAAGCAACTAGAGGGTAATTTTTGGTGCAGATCTCTGACATGAATAGGCCTATAGTGTAAGAGTAAACTAAGCACAATTCTTTAATACCTCTGAGTCTAACTCAAAATGTTTACTGTTATGTTATTTGCACATGGTTCTGATATGTTTATGATAAATGATATTTTGTATGTTAATGGTTACTTACCATAAGTATTATTGAAACTGTTCACAGGAACAGGTAAATGTGTGAGCACTTTAATATTTAGTTCTCATAAATGATACACTTAAGATTGAACGTTGTACAACTAAGACAGAGATTTGAGAATTGAATAGAGATGAAGATTTATGTCAGAATTAGATGTAATGGTGTGCATCTTTTGACATCTGATATCCCTAATGATGCATCTGAGAATGGATAGTGTTGAATGTATTGTGTGACCCTGTCTACAGGTCAGGTTTTTTAGGAGGACTGAAGAGTCTGAGGTTCAGGACAACTTCCTGCTGTAACAGATGGCGAGCCAACTACCCTGAAGGAAAATCAGCACCGAGGAGATATCCACGTACACACTCATTCACACACATAATACACTTACATTACACTACAAGGAACCTTGGAATCAGGTGAACTTGCAAAAACTCTACAACAATAAACCTGCAACAACTCCTTTTTTATTTTAAGGGCCCCAACGGACATTTTTGTTTTAAGTGTGCACACTACTTTTTTTTATTTTTCTTACTGTTTGGGTTAATATTTTGGTATTCTGTACAAACCAGACAAATCATTTTGTCGACTGTAAAAAATATAAGAGTGGCTACTCAATTGTTACTCTTGCGTCTGCCTCATTATTGTTGCTCAGTACAGTGGCTCCTCTCGAATTTAGTTTCTTCTGATTCTGGTCCTGGTCTTATCGTTAGTCCAACTTCTTATTATACTGTAATTCACTTTTACACTCCTAAAATTGGTTACACGTGTAGGAAAAGAGATGTAGTTTAAAACTAAAAACCTGATAGTGTGGTTGTATAGCCTCTGAAGGACTTCCCACTGTGCATCTGTGACTTTGAGCTGAAAAGCCAAGGCTCACACCGGATTGCTGCTCTGACACCCGTAAGAGAGCCAAAAGAGAAGACGAAGGAGAAGAAAAACAACTAGCAGAATTCACTTTTTCTCTCCATTATCTTTGCCTCCCACGGTGCACCCACCTCTGTCAGTGGTGGAGGGCCCCATTTCCAGCTGAGCCTTGGGGTTCCAGCTTAAACCCATAACCTAGTCGAAGGATAAAAGTTAATGACCTTAGCATCTCATTTTCTGGGGGACCTATCTCCTTTGAAAAGCACCTTTCAGCTCAATGGGACAGAACGGACGAGAGGAGCAGCCCTGCCGCAGAATGTATAATGACATCTTCTGTTATAGCCCCAAATGGTTATAGGCTATAAAATTGCAGGAGCTCATCTAGGAGATCCAGGGGCACACGGGGAGGATGATCATGTGTGTGGTCAAGAGTTGGACAATCATCTCTTCTTATCCAATTTGTCCATCTCCCTCGCTGTCATATGCATACAAGCAATGTAGTGTATAAAACCAAGCGATATAACCAGTGCATCTATAAAATGCATTTCCAAACTACGGAGAAGAATTCCACCTTTCCTCTAGTGCAACAAAAATATTGTTCCAGTTTAAAAACCATAAGCTACACGCTCAACTTCAACCTCTGAGAGTCGGTTTTTAAACCTCTCACATCTGTTTATGACTCACTTGTATTTACAGTATAGCACAAATCCTAATGTTAACTCTCCCTGCTCTTACAGCTAATTTGCTGCCGGCCACAGTGTGTTATCTCAAAGCATCGGCGGTTGTAAATCAGAGTTCCAGAGGCAGTCAAAGGAGGCTGAAATTAAATCAGCGTTTCCTTCCATCAGCATGAAAACTGAAACTCAACACCAGGAAGCTGGGAAACACACACACACACACACACACACAAGCGTGCACACACACAATGTTAGCTTTAAGCTCACACATCTAGCTGTTTGCTCCAGCTACTTTAACCCTGACTGTTGAGTTGGGTGCGAGCCAGTGCTTTTAGTCATAGACCCAAATTTTCACCTCACTCCCTCTTTTTCACTTCTGAGATATGGCCTTGGCCGAGCTCCCAAACCTAAATGGCTGCTTTGCTGTGGGTTAACCGGAGAATGGGAGGGTGAAGTCATATATATTGTGTGCGTGGGGAAGGTTAGCTTAGTGGTAGATCAATTTGGAGGGGGGGAATGAAGAAGGAGCCAGATGGTTATTGGATCTCGGTCCAAGCAGATGGAGTACAATAGCAGTTGATGAGCAACTCAGGTATTTATTCCTCACACAGTTGGAGTATGAATTGTTTCTGAGTGCATTCAGTTTGATGTGATTAAAAAGAAAGAAAACAAAACAAAACAAATCAGTCCTGCTTTTTCAAACCTCTGATGGGAATTTCTCTTGAAATAAAAAACCTATAGCAGCAGGTGTAGGGATTCTTGTTTGTTATGGTGACAATAATTACACATTCTGTAAATGTGTAATTATTGGTAAACTAGGTACAACAATAATGATCATGTGTGACGTGCTGCATCCATCCACCCAAACCTGCACTATGGATCATAACCATGGATAACCACTGTAAGGTCAGGTTTAGACTTTCACAATGATCAGCATGTCAGATTAAATGATCACAGTGGAATACATTCTTGCTGTGTCTTGATCTGGAGACTGGCAACACTATGGCAAGTATGACCCCGACCAGTCATCAATCACGAATGGTCACGTCCCCCGTTAACAAATGTGTACACCTCAAAACCATTACCTTACATCACCTACATGATTCACTGTGCCTCAACAATGCGTCTATCATCCTATCGGTCAACATCAAGTTTCACGTCTAGGTGAAGAAATGCAAAACATTCCAACATGCTAGACCTTCCGTCGTGGTATGTGTCCTAGACGCAAAGCCGCAGTTTGTCAGTACTGTTACACTACACGCCTGTTCGTTGCTCCCGATGTTCATAATTGGGCCCAGCGCTGGAAATTTCATTCATTTCATTTATTGGATCTCCATTAGCACCAGCACATTAGCATAGCTATTCTTCCTGGAGTCCAAACATTAAGTCAAAATTGTCTATTATATTCTTCCAAGTCCATCAAGGAAGAAAAAAACAGAACAAAAACAACTAATACAGTCACAACACACAGATACAATCATACAGTAGACGCAGACATATGTATAACACAAGACACAATACACCACTTGTACAATACAATTAAGAATCAGTAAATATATACAGTACATACAAGGGAAAGCAATATAGCAAAACATACAAAAAACAAAATAGTAATCTCACAGGGCAGGGAAGAGAACAGGCACTATATCATATAGCATATACAAACTCCCTCATGTGCACCTGCACAATTCAACTACTGCAGCTGCAACATTTGAAGAAACTGTTTGAGCAGTAATGTATACCTCTCTTTAGAATCTATTAACACAATATATAAAGTGGCAACGAATTCCACTCTAGGATGGCTCTGAACAAAACAGATTTCTTCATCACATTAGTGTTCGCTTTAGGCAAAGTAAACCCCCTTCAATAGCACGTCCTGTCGGATAATTATGTCGACTCCACTGATGTGAGAACAAACAATACAAAAAACTTGGAGACTTATTTACAATAATATTCCTAAGGAAGTTCAACAAAATGTAAGAGTTAGCCAACCCAGTTGCTCATGCATATGTGCCACATTGGTTCTGTAGGAGCACTGTAATACACAGCGTCCTGCTTTATTTTGTGCCACTTGTAATTTATTTAGATCCTTCATTGAAGCACTAGAACAAATTGGAGAACAATAATCTAGCTGTGACAAAACGAATGCATTTGCAACTTGATTGGCGATATCTTGAAATGTGTCGAGCACAACAAAATCATTTGAAAATGAGCCTAAATTTGTGTAGTCTGATCCTGCCTTGACTCTGAGTAAAGATGGAGATGGCCTCTGTGATGTCACACACGTATTGGAGAGCGGTTTGGAATGTGTGTAATGCTCCATTTCTCTTGTCTGAATACATGCTCATCCATACATGAGCAAAGAGGTGGGATGTGCGGATTAATACTTGTGGCAAGCATACGCTCACCTACCTGGTAATTATGGCTCTCAGTTATGCTCAACTTTAAGACAAATAAAATGAGATGGGTAAACAGTCGTCATTGATGGAGGAAATTAGCTGCTTGCCACGCTTGCAGAGGAAATGTAGGACCCAAATGCAGAGGAAGACACAGGGGAGTGGGTACAATGTAATTAATTTGATAAAAGGTACAACAAACTCAAAAAAAGGTGTCCAACAAAAGATCATTGGCCAAAAATCTCAGAAAAGGGACATTACAAAAGTGCAAAAGAAAGCAAATACTCACAGGTAGGGTACAAGTAAGGGACACAGAGCAGAAACCAACAAACTGACAAGACCGTGAGGAGGACAAGGTGGACAAGATGGACTGGTAGAGACCAAAGGGAACACACAGACTAAACAGACACAGGGTTAAGGACAAACGAAACACAGGTGTGGAAGACAAAGATAAAGCTAGAGAGAAGGTGATTTCAAAATAAAACTGGAAACCTCAAACTAAACAGGTCACATGAAGGACATGTCACTGTTGGGAGTTTCTTTTTTTGGCAGCAGGATGTAAACATGTTTATTTCTGTGGTAAAGTGAGATATTTTAACATGGGAGTCTATGGAGACTGAATCACTGCGGGAGGCAAACTCTAGTGGTCATTATAGGAACTGCAGTTTTTGTTACTTGTGCGTTAAAGTCCCAGTATGTAACTTATTTGGCTTTTTATTAGCAAAAATCAAATATGTCGTTCATAAATACGTATTTCACTGAAGTGGAATCACACCCACATACAAATGAAAGCTTTCTCGTACCTTAGAATGAGTTGTTACAAGTCGTTACAAATACATAAGTGGACGACGCACCGAACCGAGGCGGCCATGTTGCATCGCCATTTTTTACGTTGAGGGGCAGCGTGACCGTAGGTAACCACGGAAACTCAGCGGAGCTGTCGGCTCGGCCTGTTAAAACTGTCACCACTGTGTAGTGTGAGGAAGGACGGAGGCACTGGTGTTGCATTCAGGTGCAGTCAGGCAGACGGCCGTCGGTAAACCAACCGGATGTCACTTTACTCGTTTACACGTGGGTCAGGTAAACAATCCATCATCAAGGTGTGGAGGCTGATGCACACCTAAAAAATCTTGAAAAACAGGTGCGTTGGAGCATAGGTTAGGAGTGAACAAAGGAAAAAAGGGTCTCCCACACACCGGGAGACCCTTTTTAAACAATCCAACATCACCATGACAACATATTGTCAGGCCTGTATTGTTTTGCCTCGTGCTGGTGGACCACTTGTTTACATAGACGCTTGTTTATCCTGTTACATGCAGCGTCTGTTGTCTGTCTGACGTCTGCCCGATTTCACGTGAATGCAACATCAAGAATACGTTCTGATTTGCAACCGCACCGCTAGATGGGGGGAATTCCTACATATTATACCTTTAACTTTATTTTTCATCCTTGGAGGTTGATGCTCGGTGATGAGCTGCTAGATGACCTATGGGTAGTGTTGTTTTCCTCCTGGGGGAGAAACATGTACTCTCTCTGATCTGCAATCTGATGCCCATTCTTAACAGGCCTCACATCTTGACATGTTGTGATCGTAAGACGTTTCCAAAAGGTGATGTAAGAACAACTGTCCAGGCCCATAACAGTAATCACACGTCACCTCTCTCTAAGAAGGTGAAATCTCAGGACCTTCAGTTTTGCCTTTAAAACCCGAGAGCTCATAAAGCAAATCAGTCAAACAGCATGATCAATAGCAGCTTTCCCCTCGTCCGGCTGGTGGGTTATCAGTCCTGTAAATCCCTGTGTGTGCGCATCTGTTTGGGATAGACAAAAGGAAAAGAGTGAGGAGGGTGCTGCTGGTGTCAGTCTGCTGGAACGGGACAGGGTTGTAGGCTCTGACCCATAAACCTTTTAAGAGAGGGAGAGACTCAGGCTGATAAAGTGCAACATCCCCAGGAATGAAGGACGGGTCGACCCTCAGCTGCACACACACACACACATTCACACACACAAACATAGAGTCATTTCCACATTAACATTAACCTCAGCACCATTACTGCTGTGAAGTGCCATTAAGAGGCGGACGTGGGGCCGAGGGGAGCAGATATTACTGAACAGTCTCCTCCCCTCCGTCTGCACTTCATTCCATGATTCTGTGGCTGACAGGGGAGGAACTAGTAAAATGAGAGGGGGGGCAACTACACATGGGGGCATCATAATGGGGTTGATATTATTAATCAATTATTTTTTAGGGCTCTAAAATTGCCATGTTATTCACAGTGTAATTAAAAACAACTTTCTTAGAGGCACCTCTGAGAAACACGTTGGTGTTTGGATGGATCTCAGAGGTTTTTGACCCCGAGCCGCTGACACCGAGCCTCACCCATTATCATGGAAGGGGCAATTACAGCTTCGACGTTGCTGTGCACTCAAGAGGAATTATTGACTTTTATAAACATACATGGAAATCCATGATTATGATGCCCCCTGCCCTGACCCACATGGTCCCAAGTGAGATTTTTTAATTTAGTTTATTCCATTAGCTATTAAAGTTTATCCCTGACTGTGAAGATACAAGCCCTCCCTGATGGACACTGCTGACCCTGGGTGATGTGGATACAAGAGTATACACTGCAGGAAGAGGATTAGGTTTTGGTGGCTCTCACTGCAGAGCCAATCAGAACAAGTTAGAGAATTGTATTTACATTTTCCAGACTTGCACAGACAGGCCCCACATACCCATAAGTTCAGTTTGAAAAGATGTGTTTGTTTATTCCAAACAACAGCTGTCCTGGGAATTTGCTCATGTTGGTGAAATGTGATGTAAACAATCAGAGATCAACAGTTTTTTACTCCATAATTAAATATTAAACCAGGTTCCTCCTCCTCTCTGGCTCCTGAGAACCAGAGAGAAGATGATGACAAGATTGTGTGTATCTGTATAAACATGTCATGACCTCTCTGTCTTTCAAAATGGTGATAATTTGTTTCTGAAATTCTCATTCACACATCTCTCCTGGTAAATTCAGAGGCTGGACTGAGTTTACTTTATTTTGTATTTTGTCAACTCAAAGCCAATGTTCTGACATGGTTTGAAGACATAACATAGTTTTAACTTTGACTGACTGTGCAAAGGTTTTAGGTACTATAAGTAAAGTGAAGATGTTTTCAAAAAATAATGCCATAATTAGTCTTTATTTATGGATTAACTTAATCCAAAATTCAGTCAACAGAAGAAATTTAAAGGGATAGTTCACCCAAAATTCAAATTTCACTCATTATCTACCCTCATGTCAACTAAGGGCTGAGAGAAGTTTCAGAAACCTCCGTGCCTTCTCTGAGTTACAGCGGGTCTCGGCGTAGCAGTATTTGTCCATATGTGACCCGATCTATCAAAATGAGTCACAGTCACCCAAATTTCAAAGTTGAGATTTTGGTATCAATGGAAAGATTAGAAAATAAGCTTTAAAATGATACCCTAGTCAAAGTCATACATTTGATGGTTTTCGAGATGTGGCCATTTGAATTACGATCTCCTACTCTCTTATTCTGTTCTAAAACCTGAGAAAACTGCAGTTAAAGTTTTTGCCAGTGACTCTGGCATCTGTTCCTGTACCACGTGATTACACGCACCCTATACGGTCCCTTGCTGTCATAGAGGCACCGTTCAATGACCCTCGGAAAGCAGGGAATCTCACAATTCAGATGCTTTTTACAGCTCGTCTCTATCACAAACGGTTCAGAAGTTGTCATGTTTTGTTGACATTTTGTAAAACATGTGCAAGCATGTACGTTCGGTTTAGCATCGTTGCTATGTTCGGTTTAGCATCGATGCTACGCTCTGTTAGCATCGATGCTACGCTCTGTTAGCGTCGATGCTACTCGGTTTAGCATCTGTTTCTGTACCCGTCCCTGCTTGTCATAGAGGCACCATTCAATGACCGTCGTAAAGCGGAGAATCCCGCGATTCAGATGCAGTTTACAGCTCGTCTCTATCATGAACGGTTCAGAAGATATTTCATGTTTTGCACCGAAGCAACTCTCATTTTCAGAGGGTTTAAGTTGCAAGTCAACTTTAATCATCATTTACGTGCCTTTTCTCAATTATCTGAACTGTGAAACTTTGGGAGATTGTCTTTGAATGTCATTGCTTTGAAATTAGGGTAAAACATTTTTTTTGATTTTCTATGGGTTTTCCACGTTATCAGCTGATTATCTAAAAATAGAACGTTGCGACATCCGACTCATTTTGATAGAACGGGTCAAATATAATGGTTGTCAATGGATACCAACTTTCTTCGTCCAAAAAGACACACCAAAAAACATCCAAATACCTCCATAGTGCTCGTCTGTAATGTCCCTCTTGTATTGAAGCCCCGACATAAGAAATTGTTCCACCGGTCACAGGAAGAGCAGTGAACCGAGACACTGGGAGCTTCCGCTACAAACAAGCTTAAAATATAGACTTATTTAATTTTTTTCGGAACAATTTCTCATGTCGGGGCTTCAATACAAGAGGGATATTGCAGACGAGCAGTATGGAGGTATTTGGATGTTTTTTGGTGTGTATTTTTGGACGAAGAAAGTTGGTATCCATTCACAACCATTATAAGGACAAATACTGCTGCACGGACCCCCTCGTAACTCAGAGAAGGAACGGAGGACTCTGAAAATTCTCACAGCTCTTAGTCGACATGAGGGTGAGTAGATAATGAGTGAAATTTGAATTTTGGGTGAACTATCCCTTTAAGTCACATCATCATCTGGTGTGACCACAGCACCAGTTCTCCTCCACTCACTTGCACACAGTTTTTTTCCAGGTTCTTGACTGGCAGCTTGTTGAAGCATCTTGGAGAACTTGACATAGTTCTTCTGTATCTTCATGTAATCCCAGACTGAGGACTCTGTGGGGTGGCCAGACCATCTGTCGCAGGACTCTGTCTTGTTCTTGTTAATTCAAATAGTTGATTTTGACACTGGCTTTAAGTGTTGGGTCATTGTCATGCTGCAGAGTAAATGTGGGACCAATCAGAGGCCTCTCAGATTATACTGCATAATGGATAAGAATCTAAACATCTGAAGTGCCTAAAACTTTTGCACAATATTGTTTATTTTTTGGAAACAGTATCCAAAAAAGGGTAACGCTTTATATTAAGGTCCTTGTAATAAGCATTAGTTAATAGGTAATAAGGCTCTTATAAGTGATTACAAGATGCTTATTAACATTATTATGCATTCATAAGACTATATATGTATTAATAGACTCATAATAATATAGTTAATAGCAGACTATAAGAGATTTATAATAACTTATAATAAACTTAGTTAACTGTTTGTTGATGCTTATGAACATTAATAAGATCCTTATGAGTATCTTATAATTGTTCATAATAACATTACAAACACATATATTGACTCAACTAGCCCAATCATTATGTCTTTGTTATGCCTTTATTAATCCTAAGGTATGTGTAATAAGCGTTAGTTAATAGGTAATAAGGCTCTTATAAGTGCTTACAAGTATTAATAGTCTCATTATAATATAGTTAATAGCAGACTATAAGAGATTTATAATAACTTATAAGAAACTTGTTAACTGTTTGTTGATGCTTAAGAACATTAATAAAATCTTCATGAGTATCTTATAATTGTTCATAATAACATTACAAACACATTGAGTGTAGCCCAACCATGATGTCTTTGTCATGCCTTTATTAATCTTTTTTGTTTGATTTATTAACAT
This sequence comes from Trachurus japonicus, assembly GCF_045865225.1. Taxonomy (NCBI): domain Eukaryota; kingdom Metazoa; phylum Chordata; class Actinopteri; order Carangiformes; family Carangidae; genus Trachurus; species Trachurus japonicus. The sequence goes on along the minus strand of NC_140927.1, from coordinate 5,075,909 downwards.
TAATATATACTTTATTGCTCATCTATTATAAATTAACTATGCACTTGTTAACAGTTAACTATGCTTTTTGCAGGTACTGGATCTAAAGCGAGAACAATGTCTTATTAATGCTGATAAATCTTTTATTGTGCATTATTATGCCCTTATTATCAGTTAACTACGCACTTGTTAACAGTTAACTGTGCTTTTTGCAGGTACTGGATCTAAAGCGAGAACAATGTCTTATTAAGGCTGATAAATATTTTTATTGTGCATTATTATGCCCTTATTATCAGTTAACTATGCACTTGTTAACAGTTAACTATGCTTTTTGCAGGTACTGGATCTAAAGCGAGAACAATGTCTTATTAATGCTGATAAATCTTTTATTGTGCATTATTATGCCCTTATTATCAGTTAACTACGCACTTGTTAACAGTTAACTGTGCTTTTTGCAGGTACTGGATCTAAAGCGAGAACAATGTCTTATTAAGGCTGATAAATATTTTTATTGTGCATTATTATGCCCTTATTATCAGTTAACTATGCACTTGTTAACAGTTAACTATGCTTTTTGCAGGTACTGGATCTAAAGCGAGAACAATGCCTTATTAAGTCTAATAAATCTTTTGTAATGCATTCATTAATGGTTAACAATGATTTTCACAACTTCCACATCTGTAATGAACAATACATGTGGTCAAGGTTGATGAAATGTAAAGAAAAGATTGCATAGTAATACAAATGTTTCAACAGTGAAGCCCAACATTGTTTTATTCATTGCTGTCAAGTAAAGAGACATTTTACTGAAAATGTATAAAAATCTAAATCACCTAAAACAGGTAGAAAGCACCTTTAAAACATTTAGGCATATTATACAAATAATTTAACTCAAAAAAGTGCAATTTTGCAAAGTGCAACATGATTTTTATACTTAAAATGTATAAAAATAACCTAAAACAGGTCTTTGAAAAAAAAGTACACTTTTATTTTTTTAAATTTTTAATTCCATTGAACATTTAACGCAGCTGCTCTTTTGCACTCTTGTTTGCATCAAAAGCAATTCCCTCTTCCTCTTCTTCTTGCCATCATCTGAGGTTGAGGAGCTTGAGGAGTCTGAGGAGGGGTCGGGAGAGAATGAGGATAGAGGAAATTTACATCTGAGTTTTCATAATGACATTTTTTTTAATGAAAAACATAAAAAATAAAAGTCTCGATATATCCTGCAATAACACTTTACAGTTTAATTTTCAAGCATTTTAAATAGAGTCTTAATGTAGCACATTTCATTAAACTCAAACTCAAACTCAAATGACTGTGCTGAATGTACACAGCAGTCATCTACAAGCATGCATCTGCTTCTATTCTTGCCTCACTCGACTCATTATACCACTCTGCCCTCAGATTTATCACCGGATCCACTTATTCTACCCATCACTGCATACTGTATAAGAAAGTAGGATGGGCTCCTTTATCAATCAGAAGAGACATACATTACTACCTTTTTATTTATAAAGCTTTAACTGGCTTTACACCAACATATCTTAGTAATTTATTGAACTGGCCATCTCAAATTTATCCAACTCGTTCAAATGATTATCTAACACTCCAGGTTCCTCGGACGGATTCAGCTTTCGGTAGAACTGCATTCAGTTTTTCTGCTGCTCATACCTGGAACTCTCTTCAACGATCTCTGAAAATGAATTTATTTGTTACCCCAGGCCAGTTTAAAAACATGATCATAAATATGCATACTTTTGAATGCAATTGTTTTAAAAAATCCTAAAAAATTGTTGATAATGTGTGATCGTATTGCTGTTGATGTATTTTTATGATCACTGTATTTGTTATATGATTGCTGTTGATTTGTTGTGCTCTCGACGTCATTGGAAATGAGGGTTTACCCTCAATGGCTTTCGAGATCTAAATAAAGGTTAAAGAAAAGAAAAGAAAAAGAAGTAAGTAGGCTATCATGTACAGAAAAGTGTCAAGAACATATCAGACGGTGCACAACGAAAGAGAGAAGTTATATATTTCGACAATGTACATTGTATGTATATAAGCCTAGCTGGAGACAAAATAAACTACATTTTAATATAAAAACGTTCTCACTGATACACAGAGAAGCGCTTCCGTAGGGCAGCAACAGTCTTGAGGCGGCTAGGTCTACACTAGCTTCGGCTAACGTTAGCTATGCATGTTTGAGTTTGTACTAACTAGTTAGCAGCAGTTAAACTTACCAGAAGAGTCATCCTCCGTCTCACAACGCTTCCTCTTGTCAGCTGCTTCTTTTCGAGGCCCAGAATGGGTTTGAATTCTACTCGGGGGCAAAAATGTTGGGCAACTACCTCCATTTTACAGATGGGCATGTGTTAAGCTATCAGCTGCTAGCTTAAACCGGAACTTCCGGTTTTGCTGTTTGCCTTCAAAATAAAAGCGAAGGGTAAAATGTTTCAAGTGAGAAGAAACTCTACAAGTCTGCTCTTCTCCTCCGACGCACCTTTCTGAAAACCAAAATCAAATGCATAATAAAAGATTTATCAGCCTTAATAAGACATTGTTCTCGCTTTAGATCCAGTACCTGCAAAAAGCACAGTTTACTGTAAACAAGTAAACTTATAATACGTAGATGAGCAATAAAGTATAATGTTAATAAATCAAACAAAAAAAAGATTAATAAAGGCATGACAAAGACATCATGGTTGGGTTAGATTGATACTCATGAAGATTTTATTAATGTTCTTAAGCATCAACAGTTAAAAAGTTTCTTATAAGTTATTATAAATCTCTTATAGTCTGCTATTAACTATATTATAATGAGACTATTAATACTTGTTAGCACTTATAAGAGCCTTATTACCTATTAACTAACGCTTATTACACAGACCTTAAGATTAATAAAGACATAATGATTGGGCTAGTTGAGTCAATATATGTGTTTGTAATGTTATTATGAACAATTATAAGATACTCATAAGGATTTTATTAATGTTCATAAGCATCAACAAACAGTTAACTAAGTTTATTATAAGTTATTATAAATCTCTTATAGTCTGCTATTAACTATATTATAATGAGTCTATTAATACATATATAGTCTTATAAATGCATAATAATGTTAATAAGCATCTTGTAATCACTTATAAGGGCCTTATTACCTATTAACTAATGCTTATTACAAGGACCTTAATATAAAGCGTTACCCAAAAAAGTATAATGTTAACAGTCGGTTTTATGCAACTTTCTTGTGTTTGTGGAGATTGTGTTGGTATCTGCATTATGCTATTTGGGAGCATAACCTTACAGTACATACTGTGGACTTTCCCAGAAATGTTGGTCTGTTGAGCAACTGAGTGATTCATTTCATTCATTCACTCAATGAAAACGACAACAAATAAAGATCAACCCACATCAAATGAAAAGAAAAGAAACCTATAATCAAAACATAAAACATTCCACAATACTGACACATGTGCATGCAGGCTCTATCTATCTATCTATCTATCTATCTATCTATCTATCTATCTATCTATCTATCTATCTATCTATCTATCTATCTATCTATCTATCTATCTATCTATCTATCTATCTATCTATCTTTTTTGGCTGTAATTTGTAAGGCACTGTGTCCGCCATAGGCAGAGTGCACAGTGTATTGTTATACTTTATACACTATTTTTTTTTATTACAGTATTACACAATTCCCGTAGATTAGGTCATTGGTTATGCAATGTCCAAACTATTAATTGGGGAGGGTCTAAAGTTAAATTAAAACCTGTCAAGCATTGGTAATTAAATAGTGTTTCACATTCTCAGTACCTTTAAAGTTGTATTTCAACAGCTGTGTATTGCTGGCAGCTAATTTAGTAACATAAAAGAGGTGGGAGAAGGCAGACGCATATGGCTATTTCCTGAGGGCAATTTAAACTTGAGTATTGAAATGATAGTTGGTTAAAAAGAAAGGGAAGAGGTGATGACTCCACCATCACATTTACAAACTACTTGAATTAAAACACAGAGAAAAAACAAAACACAAAGGACACAGGGATAGAAAATGTTATTAAAAACAATTTTAATTCATGTTTTCTCCACCGTCACCATCTGCGGCAAAGATCTGAGCAGAACAAAGCACATTGTGAGACGGGATGGGCCACCAAGGACACAACAGTCGGATCCTTCAAATCCAGGAGATGAAGGCTGCATTTGAAGGATTCTTCGAAATGGGACGGCCTTGGTCGCACAGAAGTGACACATCCAGTCCTCAAACGCAGCTTTCAAAGGATGAACCCACACCTTTATTATGTGCACCTAGCTAAGGCGGGCTTACACTGCACCACTATTCGTCTGTTCACATCTCAAACTGCACGAGCTTCCCTCTTCAGTCTTACGTCTCAGATCAGTCTCAGACCTTCACTAATTGCACGTCGTTCTACGGTTGCTCTCCACCATCATTACCCTTGATTTTCCCTGTTAAAAGGGTTTTCTAAGGAGTTTTTCCTCAGTGGATGTGAGGGTCTAAGGGCAGAGGATGTTGTTGTGATGCCATGTAAAGCCCTTTGAGACAAACTGTTTGTAAAAACGGGCTATACAAATAAAATTCCCTTGTCTTGCCTTGCCTTGTGATGCCGCTGAGATTTGTGCTGCTCTATACCGTAAAATTTGGTCTATAAGTCGCACTTTTTTCCCCTTTTTTTGCATCTAAAAAGTTGGGTGCGGCTTATACACCGGTGCGACCTATGGTAAATGTCAACCCCGTTTAAAACTGGTATTAACATGCGTTCTCAGTGATCAGACTGCAGTCAGATAGAGCTAGACCACTTGAAAGTAAGGCAACCAGGGTGCATTGAGGACGGATTGTGATCCGATGGGTCAAACCACCTCCCGGAGGTGGTCGGGGTCGCATTGTGACCACATGTGTGTGAACACAGGTGTAAGCGGTAATGCGTCATTTGGGCCCGCCATAGTCTCCGACATAAAATAATATTATTGTTATGGGTTTTTTTTAAACCACCGTCTCTCATCTCTGTCATTCAGCCCCTCCTCCTTCTGGACTCGGTCTCTCTCTCTCTCTCTCTCTCGAGCAGGCGCTCGCAGGCACACACACACGTGCGCATGGAACATAAATGCTATGCGCGAAATCACGCTAAATGTACAGTGTTTAATTACCCCGCCTCTTTTCTTTTTAAATATAAAATAACAAGAAAGAGCTACACCACAGCACAGAAACATGTGGAACCTGTATAATGTTTTTATTACCAAATAGCAATAGAAAACCTTGTTTTCCCAGTTTGAGGCCCTCAAAAATAGACTGCGACCTATATACCAGTGCGACTTATATTACGAATTTTCCGGTAATTGCTCGATTGTAAACCTCAAATTGACATTGGTTCCTGATGTTGGTTACGGTGGAAGATCAGACCGACAAACACACAGACAGACAGTGTGCATCACCTCCAAGGACGGTGCTGCTGAAAAAAATAAATAAATAAAAATAGAACGGCGCTACTCTCTCCAGCCAGCTGTCGTGTAGCTCACCTGCGGCTCACCTGCAGCTGTCAGAGGAGCCTCACTTGTTCTCTCTCTTTAGCCTGCACTTTGTATAAAAGAGTTCAACATGTGAAGATCTAACTATCTGAACACCGCTGCTGATTGTCTGATAGTGTGTGTACATTTGTCGGGCTGATCTTCCATCCCGGATTGTGCTGCATTACTGATCATCACCCCGTCACCCTGTCTGTCACAGCTGCAGCTGTGGTCTAACTTCAGCTTACTCCCCTGTCCCTCCTCTCTGTCTGCCCGTTCTAACTCCATCTGTTGAAGTTCAGCATCACATTCAGGTTCATAAAGGTCTCTCTTTGGCTCTGTGCTAAAACAATCTATCATGGCAAAAACTTGTCGTATGTGCAGAATCTTGACGTAGGACCCCATACATTGTCCGTCACAACGAGAAATTTTCTGGCATGTCAGAAATTTGTCTGGAGGTCGGCGACTCATCTTTAGTCCATTGGGACGTGACGCAGAGCCTCACTAACTGTGTGTCCCAATAAATGCTCACGACCCCGCGATCCCTCTACGATTATGCAAATTAGGCTGCGACTCATCTGGGACAACAAAATCGTACAATATAAGCCCGCCTTTACAGCAGTCTGGCTGTGAATCCTCCCTTTGTGAAGGTTTGAAGATTAACAAAACGGTTTCAGAAGTGTCCGTTCAAATGAATGATCATTTTGGAAAATGATTATTTAGCATTTTGATTTTATAAGTATTTGACATGTCTTGTCTCTATGAATGAACAGAAACATAATGATCTGGCACATTTGTCTGTACAGAGTTCAGAGGACACACACACACACACACACACACACACTCCTCCCAGAGGAGACGAGCAGCAGACAGTGAGACCATCGCTGAACTAAACGCCTGTTTTAATAAGTCTGAATATATTTGTGCAGTCGTTCAGTTAAAACACGTAGGCCCATATGAAAATATCCACGCCAGTAATTACATTCAACCTCTTGTGTGAATGTCGCTTTTATGTTATTGTACAAATACTTCTTTTTTTCATGTCTTGTGCTAAAAAAAAGGAAAAGAAAGCAGAGAGGATCCAGAGGAACAGGAGATGTCAGAAACAATTACCATCACTGAAGTGTAATATTTCCCCCATGAAACTGGGAATGTGTCTCATTTCAACCCAACAGGGTGATGAGGGCTCTGCTACAACTCCTTTTTTTTTTTTTACTTTATTTGGTCTCTAAACACATTTGTCAATCAACCAAGCATTCGAGGACAAGTTGTAGGGAGACGCTCGCAGTCTAGCCTTCTTTCCTGTGAGTAACCAATGCAAACAAACAGTTTCAGGTTACAAAGACGACAACAGCGCACTCTCTGAACGCACCTCTGAAGAGCCTCTTCTTCGGGGAGACGGGGAATGCAGCGCTGCATTCCTTCATGTTTTGCTCCCTCTCATTAAATAAATGTACCGGTGTATAATTCCTTTATTTGCGTATCATCGTTTAAGCTGCTTTTACTGCTGTCTGTAGTTTTCACGTCAATAAAACTGCATTGTAATTCACACTTGTGTGTTTTTATACGCGTCTTGTGGCGTCTTAGCTGGGATTGCTCTAGCCTTAGCGACGGCACACCGGTGTCTGCTCTCCTTTCATTCCCAACATGCTGTCGACATCAAAGCTGTAATTATGCAATAAACTATTAAAGGCTTTGTGTCTCCGTCCCGATGCTGTCAGGTGTGGCAGGATTTCGCCTAAAGGTTTGTTTTGTTTGTGCTCTTTGATTCGGGTGGCTCGAACCAGTCAGTGAAAATGAAGGTTTCGTCTGCGCGGTGGTTTCACTGCCACAGTGTGTGGCCTCAAAGAGCAGGAGGCCTGAGCTGAAAAGTTGCTTGTATAATTCAGCATGTTAGAATCCGACTTTTAAAGTGGTAGTTTCCATGCTCTATGTGAATATCCAGACTGTGGCTTCACCATCCCTTGATTACATAAAAAGGAAATGGGAAGAAGAGTTGGATCAGATGTTGGCTGGAGATGGGCACTGGAACTGATCGCTGGAACTCTTCTTCTGTTTGTTAGACACTGGTTTATTAATTTGTTTATTATTTATTTTCCTTTTACCCAGAGTGTCTGAGCCATGAAACATCTCAGTTTAGTTAAAAATCTTTCCTCTTATACTTCTCCCTGGAGCTCGAGTAGCAAAGGAGAAACCTAATGGCTGGTGGGTTCAGGTGGGTGGGGCTTTGTGTTGTGCTGTGACATCACAAAGTTGCGAGCATTCAAAGGAGCTCCAGCAACTTTATTAGACCGACGCGTTTCGGCTTGTGGCCTTCATCAGGGTCATAGAGAAACAAACTCAACACATCATTCAAATAGACACAGCTGAAAGAGATCTTCATGTACTTGACCAACCCTCCGCATCCACACGTCCCAACCAATGAGGAGTTGGTGCTGATCGGTGAGTTGGGAGCACCTGTGACACATCAGTTGCCACTGGTATGGCAAGCACCTTAATTGGTCATGGACCAAAGAGCAGTGAGATGATCACATAAGGTGATCCACAGCACCACACACACAAAACCAATCAAATATGCAGTATATAAAGCACATTCAGGCATTAAAAACGATCAGCAGAAAAAACAGCAAAGTATTACAAGTGTTGCTGGAGCTCCTTTGAATGCTCTCCACTTTGTTTTCACTCTCCATGCACCTTGTGGATTGGTGAAGTTGCGCCAGAGACCACTCTCTAGATCACAAAGTTGCAGAAGTCTTGCAGGCTGCTTTTGAGGGTCAGTTTGTAAATACAGACTGTGTGCATTTCACTATGGACTACTACATTGACACGTATGCTGTTAATACCAGACTTGGACCTGCTTCATAATTAAAAAATATATATTTGATGTTATCTGCTTTCATACAATATTGGACCTTTATGTTTTTTTTAGTGTGTTTACATTCATGCATGCTTCCTGCTCATAAAGTCTCCCAATTTTAGGAGTCCCATAAATAGCCTAATAAATTACCAGACATTTATGATATAGGACAATCTAGATTACATCGATATAAAATACAAATCTGAAAATATGCAGCCCAGACACACTATGCAATGCCTTGCTCTGCCTGGCTTTTAACTTCAGCCATCCTCATTTCTCTGGATCTGGATTATTTTTCCTAATCTCTGCTCTGTCTCTGTGGTGAGACGTGTGAAACAGCTGGATTGATTAATGCCTGAAGCCTCTGTCTAATCAGCTGAACCTTAATCATGCTGTTGAATCTCTACTTTCTTGTAACAGGCTTGAAGCTCAACAGGTCCCAATTGATTATAGTATCAAAGCGTATATGTGCTACAATATATTATAGTAGTTATAGCAGTTAGCAAAATATAGTGTAGCAAAAATAATTCAAATAAACTTCATTAAGTTACACAATACAATCTACAATTGACATTGCTCCTGTGTAGTATCTGTTCTTTCGTTTCTCTCTGGAGCTATGGTAACCAATCAGAAGAGAGTCTCTGAGTCTCTTTTCCAATTGGGTAACTAATCTTCAAAGTGATTAAATTAAAATATGATGGCAGATTTCAGGTAAACAGATAAACCAAATCCTGTAAAGCTGGACTGGAGGTTAGGGAAGGCCGGGATAAGAGAATCACTGTGTGCATCGTAGTGACATCACAAAGTTACAGTGTGAAGAAGTGAACTGGTTTTAAGGCTCAGGGTCTGAATATAGACTGTGTGCATTTTAGGGATGCACATTTTGAATTTTTTTTCTGACCGATAACCGACGCTCGTTAACCGGATTATTAACCGTTAACCGATAAGATTAAGAATCTTGCGGCGCACGGCCAAAAAAAAAAAAAAATTATTTTTTTGGTTTCAATTTTTTTTTTTTTTTTGCCGTTAAATACACACGTGCGCCGCGACAGCTGATCAGTGCGCTCTGTCTCAGCTGATCGCGCTCTGGAGGTTAGATCGTCCAATGTAGAACTGTTTTTATACAAAGTGCAGCCAAACACCAGGCTGAAGGAGCAGCAGAACTCCTGTGGAGCTGCAGGAGAGCTGCAGGTGAACAGGCTGGAGAGCAGCAACGTCCTCTTTTTTTTTTCCAGCGCCATTGTTACAGGTGATGCACATCTATGTCCGTGTAGGTTACATTTATTGTCTGATCTTCCTTCATGGGGGCTGCTGCACATACTGTCAGTCCTCCTGTGTAACTTTTTGCTGCGAAATATGACTGAAGGCACGTGAACTCTGCACGTGTCGAAACGCCCCCATGAGTTGACGACATAAGGATCTAATAAAATAAATAAATAACCGATAGTATTAATCGGTCAAAGTTCTTGTTATCGGTTAACGGTTAAACGGTTAATCATGTGCATCCCTAGTGCATTTCTCTGCAGGTTGAGGCCTTGATACTTTTAAACTATTTACCCAGAGCTTCTTTATAATGATAAACACAGCACTATGATAAAAAATAAGTGTAGGTTTAAATGTATGCACATTTCCCGCAAATGTGCATACATTTAAACCTACACTCTGCGGGGCTCTGAAGAGAGCTTGCATAGGACTTGGCGCTCCTTCATAGAGTTAGTAGCTGGGTAGTCTACACTCCCCTCCTCTTTTTCTTTTTTCTTTTTCCTCAATCATTTTCTATCATGTAAACCAGGGGTAGGCAACCTTTGTGACATGGAGTGCCAATTTGAAATTTTCTTGTCAATGAGTGTGCCACTACAATAAAACAATGTGACAAAAAATACAAAAACAACATGCCCGACCCAGTTATGTTGTTTTTGTATATATGAATGGATAGATAAAATCATTTAATATAGCCCACATCTAATCATATTTTGAAGATATTTTCTCATTATTCACAACACTGCTATTCAAAAACTTAGCGTATTATATTATATTGCAGTGGGAGGAAAATGCTGAAACAGAGACTACAGTGCATCCAGAATATCAGTCAGAATGAAACAGCCACAACATTTCACAGACCTGGCTGGACAATCTGGACACTGTGAGTGACAAACAAGCAGCCAATCATTTAACAGCTGTGTAGCTGGGTTGCAGCGTCATCGTCAGGTTTATTGATAACAGAACAGCTGGGGTGAGAACGTGAGGCTGAAGGAGAGGAGATTAAAAGGGGGCACGTAGCTCGTCGGTACGGTAACGAAGGTTACGATATTGTAACCCCAGTTATATTAACACAGGCGGAGCCCTCTACTGGACTCTATGGGTATATCTCTCCTCCAATCACGTACGCGCGATGGCCCACTGAAATTTGCATGTACGTAGCCGGCCAGTATGGCGTGCCTACCTTTCCCGCCCTTTAGCGGGCTATATAAGCAGATGCACCGCCAGCTGCCCTCATTCCACCAAACTTCAGCGTAAGGCGAAAGAGCGGCAGGGCCCTAAGTAGAGGGCTCCGCCTGTGTTAATATAACTAGGGTTACAATATCGTAACCTTCGTTATATCTCACACAGGCTTCGCCCTCTACTGGACTCTATGGGTACAGTAGGCGAAGCCCCGATTTATGTACTCCCTGCCGTGGGAGAGGCTCCGCCTAATGACCACACCAGCTACCGGTTAGGTACCAAGACCCAGTCACCACTTTATTAATCTTAACCACTATATGGAGTGATAACGGGTCCAACTTCATCCCAGTTAGCAGCACCTGGCTAGGCTGGGTGAAGTTGTGGTCTAACATCGCAGGGGTCTCAACCCTAGACCTCCTGCGCACCTCATTGACAGTGTCCTAGCAGAGCACAGTCCAATGCAGGTGCATGACACCCTGTGGGGATCAAGTATTTAAAACACTTGACACATCCTTCCTCTCACATGTCCTGTGACCCTACAGTGAGCACAGACCTGGAGAAGGAGCCTGATACATCCAAGAGATAGAACCTTATGAACAGGCAGGGTGAAGACCACGATGCCGCCGTACATATGTCCTCAACACTCGCACCACTGAACAGGGCTGTAGACGTCGCCACACTTCTTGTGGAGTGTGCCCGGACCACAGTGGGCGGCTCTCGACCCGCTTGACTGTAGGCTGAGAGGATGCATTCACACAGCCACCTCGCCAAGCGTTTCTTGGACAGGGCTCTGCCAGCCGTCCCGTCACCATAACACACAAACTACTGGTCGGTGTTCCTGACAGTGGCTGTTCGGTCGACATAGTATGTCAACGCACGCACAGGGCATAGGAGATGCAGTTTCGCCTCCCTCGAATCCTCATGAGGGGGAGGGTGAAAAGCCTCCAACTGGATGATTCTGGACCGAAATGGGCTCCTTATGTTCTTAGGAAGAAAGGAGGGGTTCGGTTTAAGGATGGCACCACTGCGGTCCCCGCGAAGGAGTAAACAACTCGGGTGGACTGACAGGGCACACAATTCGCTCACTCTCTTGGCTGACGTCAGAGCAAGAAGCAACGCTGTCTTGAACGACAACACCTTTAAGGAGGAGCGTTCCAAAGGCTCATAGGGGTCCCTTGTGAGGGCCTCGAGCACCAGTGGCAATTCCCACTGTGGTACAGAAGTGCGTGCCACTGGTCGTAGCCTTCTGACCCCCTGCAGGAACCGTTTTACCAGAGGGTGGGCGAAGACTGGACCTCCGCCCAACCCCTCATGGCATGATGAGATGGCTGCAGCGTAAACCTTAACAGTCGCGTGAGACAGCCCTCTATCAACCAAAAGCTGTAGAAAGGAAAGAGTGTCCCCCACTGAACATGTCAGTGGGTCCACTTCCCTCTCTTCGCACCAATGCTGGGAACCCAACCACTTAGCCCTGTAACAGGCAATGGTGGATCCAGCCCTAGCCGCTTGGATGGTTTTCACCACCTGCGCAGTCAGCCCAGCCCGCATTAGCCTGTCCCTTTCAGGGGCCAGGCTTGAAGCGGCTGGCCCAGGATCGGCAGCGCCTGTATCGCGCCTGCCTCCTGTGACAGTGCCCCCCGGATTTGGGGAATGGGCCATGGTGGGGCCGCCATCATTGTGGTCAGCTCCGCGTACCACGTAGCCGGCCGCCAGTCGGGAGCCACCAGAATGACCCTCAGCCGCTCCACTCTCACTCTCTCCAGTAGCTGGGGGATGAGACGGGGGGGGGCATAAAGTAGCCCTCTTGGCCATGGAGCGTGTGCAAACGTGTCCACCCCCAAGGGTGGATGGTCTTGCGGGCTCAGGGAGAACCAATGGGGGCAGTGGGTGCTCCACCGTTGCCCTCCCGAATCGTGTCCAGATCTGCTGTACCACTTCTGGTTGCAGTCTCCACTCGTCTTCCAGGGGGCCGCCCCTTGACATGAGGTCGGCCCCCCTGTTCTCGATTCCTGGAACGTGGAGGGCTCTCAGAGATTGTAGGTGCTCTGAAGCCCATGACCACTGGTTCTCTGCCATCGCTAACAGGGCAGCGGAATGTACACCGCCCTGTCTGTTGATGTAAGCGACTGTGGTGCGATTGTCGGTCCTCACCAACACGTGTCTCCCCCTTAACAGGTGACTGAAGTGTTGGAGAACCAGGAACACTGCCTATAACTCGAGGAGGTTGATGTGACGGTCCTCCCCCGGAGGCTGGAGCGGCGTCCTCCCGAGACACTCGAAGCAGAGAAGATGTGGGTCTGCCGGGGCGATGATGCCGTTAGGGCAGGCCGGCAGAGGCGTTGTTCCTGAAGTGGCGACTCCATCCTTGGAGCTAGTGTGACAGTGAGCACTCGCCGACGCTGAAAGTAAAAGGAATGAGGGCAGCTGGCGGTGCATCTGCTTATATAGCCCGCTAAAGGGCGGGAAAGGTAGGCACGCCATACTGGCCGGCTACGTACATGCAAATTTCAGTGGGCCATCGCGCGTATGCGATTGGAGGAGAGATATACCCATAGAGTCCAGTAGAGGGCGAAGCCTGTGTGAGATATAACAGTGCATCTGGCCCGACTCTAGCAGCGGCGGCGTTAATGACGCAGCGTCAGGCCACTCACCGTCCGTCACTGAAACGCTTGATTGAATCTCTGATTAAATACACAGAGCCGCGGGCGTCTTGCATTCCCCGCTGCAGCGACCCTGGGTTCGATTCCACCAGTGACGTGCGTTGACCTCCAGGACAGGGGAGGCAGGCGATCACAGACGACGGGGGGACGGGGGTATTCGGCAAATCAGCTTATCACGCAAGAAAGTCACAATGCACAATGGTTTGCAAAATGTGTGCAACACCTTCTCATCACAATCCACGCCATCTAACGTTACAATAACTTACACACATCAGATGTTATTAAAACACAACTCATCAATAACAGGATCACGACAATGGACCAGGACCACCACTCACATTACACAACAAACCGTTAAGAATTAATCCACTCTCAAACCGAAGCAACAATAATGTTAACTGTACTCAACAAGCTATTATTACAAGGTTTACAACAGATGTGACAGACAACCAGCTGTGTGTGTGTGTGTGCCTGTGTAAGAAAGAGAGGGAGGGAGGGAGAGAGAAAGTAAGTTAGTAAAACCTGTTAGCTGTTAGCTACCGTAGCTCAGGCGTCGGTCTCCCGTCAGGTAAAAGCTGCTGTTTATTCCTCAGATGAAGCTCATCAAGTTGTTGAGCCTCTCCGGTACAGTTATCCATCACTGCAGTTGAATTAGCCGCTAAACTGCTGGACGCTAAAAACCGAGGGGGCGTCTGTTTGTTTACAATTCATGAAAGCAACGTGAACGTACGTGCCGCTCACACTCAGTAGAGTTACGCAAAGGGAGGTTTGTCTCGCTCCAGCTGTCCTTTCAAAATAAAATGCGCAGAAAGCCCGGGGAAAAAAAACAAAAAAACTCTGACTCGTGAGCTGGTAGCGGTGTACCAGCGTGCCAATGATTATGCCGCCGCGTGCCACGGTGCCTAGGGTTGCCGACCCCTGATGTAAACTGTACGGCTGTATTTATTTATTTTTTTCACAAATGATTGAATGACTCTTAGTAACTGAAAGATATATAGGTAAACTGTGGTAATCTTATAAATTGCTTTCTTATTGTTTCGTATTATTATAATTTATTTTTATTTTGTTTTCTTGTTGTTGGTGTTTTTTGTTGTTTGTTTTTTTTTTATGTTGTATTTTTAGTTTTATTTTTTTGTCTGCATGCTGTTTTATCTACTTTATTTCCCCCCTTTTTTGTAGTTTGTCATATGAGCGTCTTATGTGGGATAAAAAATAAATAAAATAAAATAAAATAAATGTATGCACATTTCAAAATTGTTCTCATCCTCAAGTCTCAAACCATCTCCTCAAGTGCTCTCTCTCTCTCTCTCTCTCTCTCTCTCTCACACACACACACAGACACACACTATGCCGGTACAATCGTGTCATATTACGGTAAAGGTAAAGGTAAAGGTACTTTATTTGTCACATATACAGCTAGTACAGTGAAATTCTTTCTCTGCATTTAACCCATCCCTGAGGAGCAGTGGGCAGCCACGGTGCGGCGCCCGGGGACCAACTCCAGATTATGAGCCAGTGCCTTTGGTCAGGGGCACTGACTGGAGGATTAACCTAGCCGACATGTTTTTAGTGGTGGGGGAAACCGGAGCACCCGGAGGAAACCCACGCAGACACGGGGAGAACATGCAAACTCCACACAGAAAGGACCTGGGCGGCCGGGGATTCGAACCCAGGACCTTCTTGCTGTGAGGCAACAGTGCTAACCACTGTGCCACCGTGCCGCCCGTAACGTGCCGCCCGTTACGTGCGCACCTATCAACTGGACGTGTCACACCCGCGTGCTTTGACGCCTGTGCAGCAGACAGCGCCTGACGTGTAATGTAGTTTCCTCATTGACTTATAATGGCCCCCCGTTCACGCGCGATGACTGCTGCACACCGGTAATCATACTACGCGTAGTGACCACGTGTAACATTCATGCGTTTTTTAGCGAACGCACGCATTAACGCTCGCGTGAAGCTGATTAAACATTTTTGTCAGGCGCTCACACGTACGCGGAAACGACGTGCGCAAACTGTGTCACGCGTGACAAGAAGCTGCGTTCGTATGAAGCAGATTGTGCACGTCTGTCTGTCACTGTTTGACTAATGTTGTTAGGTGTTCACACACGCGGTTACACCCCGCCTTTCCGAAGCCCCGCCTTTCCGACAATAGACTTCCATTCATCGTAATCGGGGTTTTCTATTTTTTCTTAAGACCCCGCTACTCCGAAAAGGCTATTGGGGGAAACCCCCAGTGCGCAGTGCGCATTGATCCTTTTTTCCTTTTTGGGGTCAAACGGATCATGTGCATAATTAACTGCAAAACAAGCAAATACTTAATATTAAAGCAGATATCAGTGGAATGTTTTTGTTAATATAAGTCCTAAATAGTCCTATTTTCCGTCAGCAATCACTTACATGAAGTATTTCAGCCTAAACACGAGTCTCTCCGTCACTCTGCTCTGCTGTAACCCGAGGAGAAAATTTTCCTTGTGGGATACAAGTGTTATCCAATGAGGGGAGAGAACGGCATGAAGGGCTGTGTGTGCAGCCAAGGGATGCGCGTGAATGTGGTGACGTAGCACGAGGACCAATTGATGCCTGACAAGGGCGGGGGCTGCTAACTCATGGTGCGTTCAAGGAAACTCGTACTTTGTGTTTTTCCTTCCTGTGAAGTCATACCAGTTCGATCTGGTACGAGTTCACGGGTCGGAAGTTACGAGTGGCCGTTATAGGGAACTTTCACAGACAACAGGACGGTAAAAACACGAGCTACGGGTTACCTGGAACGCTACCAAGTCGTAGTTGTGACTTGAAGCTGTAACTTACGGTTTCAAAAGCCTGCCTTGAACACAGCATTAGCCGAAACGGCCGTGCCACTGATATCTGCTTTAATGACATATAACGTTCATTATGCTTCTAGCCTGTCTAGCCTCTACCTGGTCTTTTTTACTAAACTTAACCAACTCCTTTCTTCATTGCCTAAGCCCAACCAAAGCATCTCCCTCAGTCAGCTGTCAGCACGAGCGGCGGCTGCAGCAGCCTCGCGCCCGTGTGAGCTCAAGCCGGGTTCAGCCGCGCTCGAGCGGAGCAGGGGGGGAGAAAAAGAAAAAAAGTGTATTTCTATTACTGTGTGGGAGATCTCCAACAACGGAGTCAGGGAGAAAGCAAGTGGGACAGATCTGCCCAGTCCCTGAGCAGCGCACGTTTCACAGACAACCCACAAAGCAGAATGTAAACAACGTCACGCGGTTCAGCACCTTGGACAGCTGCGGGGGGGAGGAGGGGGTGTCGGAGTAGCGGTGTTTCGAAGTGGGGCTATTTCTGAACAGCGGTGTGTCGAAGTGGAGGGGTGTCGGAATGGAGAGCTGTCCCCCACACACGCGTGTGGTCGCAGACTCTATTGCTTCACGGCCGAAAGTTGATCTGCCCGGTGCGCACCACTACGTGTAACGTGACGCGTAATGTAGTTGTTCTGTGTTCCATTTTCATCCAGTAGATGGTGCAATCGATCCAATACGAGATACAGATATATAGGCTGTTGCATGACATGATTTATTTGTTCAATTAAGACAGAGAGAATAATCCGTGTCCCAGCTGGCCACAGCGGCCGGCCGGAGCCACTCTCTCCACACCTTGCGTCTGAGCCACTGTGGACCGGGGTCCATATGCCATCCCCGGGTCACGCTGCTGCTCCGCCCCACTGACCAGGCAGCTCACAGCGGCAGTGGCGGCTGCGGCGACGTCGCTTCCCGGTCCAGGACGGAGCGATCCGCTGCAGGAGGAGGCCGCTGCGAGCGGCCAGCGTGACCCGGGGAACTGTGGTGCAGGGATGGCATATAGACCACGGAGCTCCGGCCGGGGGGGGGAGCGGATGCAAGCGGGGGGTGTGGAGAGAGTTGCTCCAGGACCTGGCCGCTGTGGAGCGAAGTTTCCAAATATCATAAAAACAATAAAAAAGTCAAAGACTTAATTTTCCACGTTATTCTGTTTTTGTTTTAAAACAGAATAACAGAAAAACAACGTTGTTTTTTGGTTTTGAAACGGAAAAACGAAAGAGTTCTGTTTCTGTTTCTTTTACTTTGCTTACACATGGCCTGCAGACACAAATGAATACAAACATTTGTAAGTTAACCACGCCCCCCGCACATAATCAGTTCATTGACAACTGCTGGGACAGCTGGAGATGTGCGTTTGGTTTGTGCACCTGAATAGCTGCAACACACTCCCGGCCGAGTTTTTTTTTTTTTTTTTTACACTTTATTAATAATTATATAGGTACTGTAACAAAACTGTCGAGCCATCAGGAAGGTTGAAATTGAAATATCAATGCAGAATCAGTGTCAACCATGGAGCATAAAAAGACATGACATCACCAAGCCTCCTCCTGTCTATAATATAATTATCTCATGGGTCTTTTCCATGGCTGTATTATATTGGTATTTTCCTTTCTCCTTCTCCTTCTCCTTCTTCTCCTCCTTCTGCTTCTTCTTCTTCTTCTTTTGAATTTCCGGTCCGGCAGGCAAAGTCTGGCTCACTGCTGCCTCCCCTGGTTGACTAAAATGAAAAGGCCAACGACACTACACGTTATGTTACGCGGAGTGGTGCGCACGGTGCAGATCAACTTCCTGCTGCGCAGCAACAAAATCTGCGACCGCACGTGTGTGTGAACGCGTAACGTAATTTGTCAAACAGTGACTGACAGACGTGCACACGCTGCTTCATACGTACGCAGCTTTTGTCACGCGTGAAATACAACCTGCACGTAACAACGCACGCACGCGTAACAAAGTAACCATGCGTGCACACACACGTCGCTGCGCGTCTTTCCGGTTGTTTTGATATCGATTTCACCCCATACACACACACACACACACACACACACACTAGCCAGATGTGATTGTATCAGGTTTCACTGGACACCTGAGTGAAAAGAACAATAACAGCGTGATTCAGAATCAAGGGTTCACTTACGGCCTGACACTTTACAGCACCATATGGAAGTCTGCTGTCTTTTCTTTAAGCTTGGCAATAAACCAAAAAGTCTTTTTTTTGTTCTCCATTCTACCTTTTTCCTGAAGGTTTTCACATCCAATGTTCCACAACTTTAACAACACACTTCCTGCTATTTTGCTGTTGACTGTGAGAGCCCCGTTTACTCAGCACAGTGGCGGGCAGTAAGGAGCGGATGTGTGCCTTGGGGGGGGGATCTGACCTGCCACTCACAAGACAATGACACAGATTAGTTTGTGACTCAGCTGTGATTGTGTTTTGCTGCAGGAGATGTGGCGAGGATGTGGAACCCCATGCGTAGTGCCCCTTTACCCAGTAACAACTACTACTTTCCAGCAGTGAAGTGGCAATGCAAAAACCAAAAAAAAAAAATGAAAAAAGAATGAGAGTGGAAGAGGTGGGATGTTATTACAGAGTGGGCGATGCAGGAAACGAGGAAGGCTGGCACAATGGAAGCAGGGTCACCATGGCGATTGTCATTTTGTAGCCACCGTACCACCACGCCCCAATATGCACAATAGACTGCATCCGCTGTGTAGGCAGCTGCTTCTTATAAACCAGGAAACTGACAAGAATATCTAGAAACTCTGGATGAAAAAAACAAAAAAAAACGAGCGGCTGAGTGCAGACATACTTAGGATGGAAATCTAACATCACAAGTACCCCACCGTAGTAGTTGTAGTTGTGGCAGCTGCAACTGTACCATCCAAATTCTCCATTTATATTCAGCAGCAGACGGTTGGCTGTGAGGAAATGTACGAGTAGAGGAGCAGAAGTAATGTAGCGCTACCAGTCATGCTTAAGTCTGCTGGAAGACCCAACCTGCAGGAGCACATTTCATTTTCCATGCATAAGATATAGCAGGACTGTGTCTGTCTAATGCAGGCAATACCACCTCCCTCCCTCCCTCATTCACTCTATCACTTGTCATCAACAAAAAAATCTCAAATGACCACTGGGTTTCAGTCCCATGTCGCAGGGATTATTCCTGAACCCCAGTGCAAGATTCATGTCTCAGGAATAATATTTTGCCACAAACAGAAAGCAAGATTTCTCTTCCATTAAATTCACAACAAAGTAAATCCAACAACAGAGCAGGATTCTTCTTGTTTAGTTAAAGGGATAGTTCAAAATTTGGGCAAATTGTCCCATTGCCATAATCCCTGTAGTTTTAGAAGTAGGTTTGTTACCTTTAATTGTCGGTGCAAGCTATTTTTAGAACGGCAGAGCAGAGTTGTGAGCTGCTCAGAGCTACGCTACGGAGGCTCATGGGATTTCTTGGTTTCCCTCATCAAACTCAACAAATACTCAATCCAACAACTCCAAAACGCTCTGGTGGACAACTTGTGACCTGCACATTCACCACGCTATGAGATAATAACAGAACATTACCAGACAGAGTTGTCCGCCGTTCTAAAAATAGCTTGCACCGACAATTAAAGGTAACAAACCTACTGCTATGACTATAGGGATTATGGCAATGGGCCAATTTTCCCAAGTTTTGAACTATCCCTTTAACTCATGCGCTCCCCAGCAACAGTGAATTAAGTGCTGCCACAAGGGGCTGGAAGCTGCACTGCATCAATATTAAAGCTGCTATATTGTAAAATTAGACGTCCATGAGTAGTTTGATAGTAAAACAGACCTCGGTTCTGCATGCTGTCAAAGTATCAAAGCCTCTATTAAGAAACTTAACCTTCAAACCAGTCTTCAGGATTGATGTAACTTTTTGATGTCATATCAAAGCCGTCACTGCCCTCGGTTGTGCCCCAAGCCCTGCCCACCTCCACCCAACATCCATCTTGCAGAATTTGCCTCTCATTACACACACCATGGCGGCATCAAACCCACACCATGCACAGCATCTGCACTTCAGTGTCTTGATCATGCATGCTTTAACATACGCACAGGAGGAGCTGGGGATCAAAACCCACAACCCTGTAATCATGACGAACTCCTACTGAGTCAAATATTAGTCATTAAAACATGAGTCTCATCTACAGACATGACCGTCTGTCCACTGGGGCTGTTGTTGGTTGCTCCACTCTTAGACTTATCAGTTCATATTTCACTCATTCTGTAACTTCTATTTAAATACAGTAAGTGAGCAACTGAAATGTTGAGCTTCTAATGTGATATATTGCAATAAAATAAGTATTCAGAAACAACTGAACTAGCGCAGAAGTCCTAGGGGTTGAAACAGAGATGCTGCTTTTTATTCTAATTTTAAACTAATTAAAGCTTACTTTCTTTCTTGTCAGGTTGCACTGTATAAACGATGTGTTCTAATGTAATATTTGACTAAAATAAACACGGCAGAAGTTGTGTTAGTTTTAATGAATGCTTCTCACCCTGTGACACTGACGCACTAATTAAAAGAGAGCTAAGTAAGTTGTAGCCGTTAGCACGCAGAAGTTCAAACCACACACCTGGAAACATTCACAGATTTTTTTTTTCTCTTTTAAATTAACACCTACAACCTTCACATACAGGTGATGATTTAACACTTTAACATGGCTGCTGCTGATGACTGCATGAAGGTTTAATTCACTGTGTTTCTTTTAGCAGCAAGTTTATTCACAGTATCCAGATACAGTTTTATTCTGACAGGAAATGTTTTCATTCACCCTCTGTCTTTGTGAAGTGCATGAGTCGCTTGTTAGCCTATTCATTCACACAATCACACTCTAAAAGTCATCTGGTTGTCAAGGTAACTGTTTCACTAGCTACAATCTATATTTCATTGTCAATCTACATATCATGCACTCAGAGAATTATCGTTTTTTATTTTTTATTTTATTTTACATGTTTATTTCATGTTAATCCTCCTGTTCTGCTGTGTATACTTTGTTTTAATGCCAGCCTAGTACATGGCCCTATTTTATCCTGAGTGGTAATTTAATTGAATTCATTAATTTTGGAATTTCTGGTATTACAGAAACTGGGAAATAGAGCTTAAAGCAACATTGCGGAGTTTCAGCGCAGTGCTTCCACCATCTGGTTGAGAAGCGCTATCGTCTGGGGGGAAAAACGAAAACGAAACTTATCAGCGAGCGCATCCAGCGTTTATTCCCATTAATAAACGACAGTATTTCCCACATGTTTGCAAGGAAACTGTGTGGCGGGTGGTCGGGGGAGGGGGGAGGTGGTGTGTGGGGTGGGGGGGCGGCGACGACGAGCGGAGGAGAACCGTAGTTTCGCTTTTACCCACCACGTCTCGCCCTCGACGCAGAGGGGAGGGGGGGAGGAGGGGGGGCAGTGTTTCGTACCCGTGCAGGGAAGTTACATAGTGCAGTTTCAGCTGACGCGACCCGGCTCAGGCTGCGGCGGCAGCACCATTCATCCTATTAACCATTTTTCGACCATTGCAATGAGTCTGGAAACATTATTTTAAGGCCGAAAAACTCTGCAATGTTACTTTAAGTAAAATTAAATAAAAAAGTATGAAGACAGGCATCCTCTACAGACATAGGTTAGATGAATATATTGTACATGGGGGCAGCTCTCCATTCCGACACCCCTCCATTTCGACACCCCGCTGTTCCGAAATACCCCCACTTTGAAACACCGCTGTTCCGACACAGTCCCCCCCCCCAGCTGTCCAATGTCCAAGGTGCTGAACCGCGTGACGTTGTTTACACTCTGTGTTGCGGCTTGTCTGTGAAACGTGCGCTGCTCAGGGACTGGGCAGATCTGTCCCACTTGCTTTCTCCCCGACTCCGTTGTTGGAGATCTCCACACTGTTAAAACGAATTTGTTGGCTCAACTTAAAAAAACGAGTTACCTTGTTGCCTTAAAATTTTGAGTTAAGAGAGCTAAGAATTTCTAGTTCTTTGCACTTCCATGTAAGTTCTTACCACTTAGAATAATATGTTGAAATGACTAATCCCAAAGTGACAGACAGTTGGATCAACTTGATATTTTAAGTTCAGTTGATAACATTTTAAGTACAACTAACAAAGAAATTTAAGTTGTATGAACTAAATGCCTAGTTGAGGTGACATTAAATTATAAGTTTAACCAACAAACACAAGTTGTTCCAACTAAGCTCCTTTAGTTAAATCAACTTAAAATTTTAAGGCAGCAAGGTAACTTTTTCCAGTATAAGTTGGCCTCACTCAAAAACTTAAGTATGTTCCAACTAAGACCCTTTAGTTAAATCAACATAAAATTTTGAGGCAGCAAGGTAACTTTTTCCAGTTTTAGTTTACCTCACTCAAAAACTTAAGTATGATCAACAGCATTATTTGTCAAGTTAACTAAATCACTTATTTTCTAAAATGACTGAGTGGAATACATAAAGAAATTACTTTTTTTTTTTTTTTTTTTAAAAACAGTATTTATTTTACCACAAACATCTTTCAACAAAATCAGTTCAGGCATAGTAGGCTATACTTTTGAACATGAAAAATGACAAATATTCAAATAATTCAAATTCAGGTGCATAACAGAAATACTACTTCAACACATGATATACAATTAAGACATATCATTTACTTAAATTACATACAGTACATAAATCACACTGTGAGACAGTCCATCAGATTGACATTCCTTAGCAATAAAACCAGTGTGAGATCCATGTTTAAAAAAAACAAAGATTGCTGAGAGCAACTTGTGTCTTGAAGCGGCAAGATCCACTGTAATGTTCATGTTTTAGTTTGTAATGCCGTAAAATGTTGTGCTGGTTTGCTGAGGAAAATGTATAGAGAGCCTAAGCGGAAGCAGGAAGTAACGGTCACCATGGGACCTCAACTCTGAAAAACTCGCCATTCAAATGAACGGGACGGAAAATTTTATTTCGTGATCCGTTTGAATTGTGCCATGAGAAAAAAATATGTCCTCTACCTGTTTAAAACATCACGTTTCATCCCGAGAAATCAGCCGTTTGTTGTAAAGCTATTGTAGAATGAGATTCAGAAGAATCTGTAAGCAGAAAAGACTACAAGTCGCGTAGGTGACGTCACACACCAATTGCCGCCCTTTCCCGTGTCAGTTGGTGACGTATTTTCTGTGGGACACAGATCTGTAGTCCGTAGAGCGGTCTTCACACAAAATACATTCTTCTGTTGCCGTTTTATGATAAACGGCTGATTTCTCGGCATGAAACGTGATGTTTTAAACAGGTAGAGGACATATTTTTTTTTTCATGGCGCAATTCAATCGGATCACGAAATAAAATTTTCAGTCTCATTCATTTGAATGGCGAGTTTTTCAGAGTTGAGGTCCCATGGCGCCGTTACTTCCTGCTTCCGCTTAGGCTCTCTATAGTACTTGCATATCCAAGTCATCCAACAGGTCAGCATGACGTCCGACTGTGCCTTAACACATGCGGGCCCCGCGGCCGTCCGCTGGTGCTGGTGCTGGTGCTGGGGGGGCGACGACGACGCAGCAGAACAATAGGAGCTGTCCATCCAAAAATCTCTTGAACTATCAAACAAACAGAACTATGGACTGTGGAAGTTTGAATAGTCAAAATACAGAAGTTATCATGACGTGCATCCTATGTTGCGGTGAAAAAAAGGCCGTTGATTCGGTGGAAACCTGGCTTTACGGGCGGGAGCGGGGCCCCCACGGCATGCGGGGGCTGCGGGGGTAGCCTACACTTTACGGCCCAGCGTCCGGACCTGTAAAGGAAACACGTCTATGTCAGATTGATCTATATCTTGTGTTATATAATTAACTAGCAGAAAATACAAAGTGAGCTAAGGAAGCTAGCTCATAGCTCATTGCTAATTGCATAGCCTACACTAATTCATAATTTCCAACATAAACACCACAGTACATTGAATTAATTACAAACATTTCGTTAAGTTACTCCACAAACTGTGGTTCCAGCCGTATGCTTTTCTCTCAGTGCCAAACACTCTCCATAGAAGAAAGAGCAGTTAGCATAGTTAGCTCATTCATCATCGCACATTTAACTTCATAACTTAAAAATATTCAGACATTTCGTCAAACAAATACTTCCCAGAGCAGTTGTGCACATTCATGTAAAACACTGTAGATTGCATATCTGATTTACAGACAAAGCCCTTGCTAAACTTAGGCTACAGGGAGCTAACAAGTTGTTTTTTTTCTTTTTTCTTTTTAAGATTTGAGGGCTCTTTGATATTCTATAGTTTAAGAAAACTAGTTTGGCAACCATTTTAACAGTAAAATGGCACTGACTGCACCATATAGCTTACAAAAATAATTATTTACCTGGAATTACTTGCTCTTTTTGTCCACTCGTGATGACATCTTGTTGCTGTTCATCTTGATTGAAATGGCGTCCTTTCCAACTGACACATGTCGAGCAGGGGTCAGTCTGTGACATGTGGGCTTGTACGGGTTGTCCAGGGCAGTTTTGCAGGGGCTACTGATGTTTAGTTGAGTCAACTCAGCAAACTAAGTTACCTGGACTGTTCTGATTTAACTGAGGAGTTGACAATATTAAAACTTAATATTTCAAGTTGGCCCAACAATTTAGATACTTTTAGTTGGATTGACTAAGAAAAATAAGTTGAGGTAACAAAAAACCCAAATTCCTTTTTACAGTGCACACAGTAATAGAAATACCCTTTTTTTCTCCCCCCCTGCGCCGCTCGAGCGCGGCTGAACCCGGCTTGAGCTCACAGGGGCGCGAGGCTGCTGCAGCCGCCGCTCGTGCTGACAGCTGACTGAGGGAGATGCTTTGGTTGGGCTTAGGCAATGAAGAAAGGAGTTGGTTAAGTTAAGTAAAAAGACCAGGTAGAGGCTAGACAGGCCAGAAGCATAATGAACATGATGTCATTAATATGAAGTACTTGCTTGTTTTGCAGTTAATTATGCACATGATCTGTTTGACCCCAAAAAGGAAAAAAGGATCAATGCGCACTGGGGGTTTCCCCCAATAGCCTTTTCGGAATAGCGGGGTCTTTAGAAAAAATAGAAAACCCCGCTATTACGATGAATGGAAGTCTATTGTCGGAAAGGCGGGGCTTCGGAAAGGCGGGGTGTAACCATTGTACATCCATTGCAGTGCCTGTCAGTATGTGTTGATATTATATAGTGGGGTCTGAAAATGTATGACATATTACAACAAATGTGAAATTAACAAGAAAACATGTCAACAGTAAAAAATATGACATCACTCCACTGAAAATCGGTTTGGAAGTAATAACTACGGAATTATTTTTAGATAATTATCATTTCCGAGTGATTTGTCCTTTGTGTTTTTTAATTTGCAGAGCTATAGGAGATTTCTCACCCTTACAGAACTGAGCACACACACCTCCGCAATGGATGATTTCTATTTAAGGAATAGCTGGCTGGTCAGTAGGTCAGCTGAACAGCCCCTGGGCCGGCCGGCAGAAATCCTGGTCACATGGTGTGACCTGAGATGACCGTGATGTAGAAAAAGATGCTATTGGCTTTGATGACAAAATGCCTCCACTGGTTGGTGTCACAACAACTAATTAAAGGTGAGATGAAGCAGCATAGGTTACAGACATCAAAAATAAGGACAAGAAAATTATCCAGAAGAGTCATTCAAAAGGAATACAAATGTGTCAGATACAACAAACAGCAGGATGTGCTGCATGACTTAAAGGTACATTGTATAGGTATTACTCCCATCTATCGTTATTTTTCATGCTGCATTCACATAAAATTGGGCAGACGGCAAACGGACGACAGCCGCTGCACGTAACGGCATAAACAAGCCTCTATACATGGCGATGTGGTATTGTTTACCTGACCCACGTTTTACCGGCTTTCTCTGGACTTCTGTGATTAAATGACATCTGGTTTGTTAGCGACGGCCGTCTGCCCGACTGCAGGTGAATGCAGCATCAGTGTAACGCTCCATTCCTCCTCACTGCGTTACCGCGGTGACTTTTCACAGACGCCACCTCCACCTGAGCCGACAGCTCCGGTGTCTCCGCTGAGTTTCCATGGTTTCCTACCGTCACGCTGCCACTGAACGTAAAAACATGGAGACACCACATGGCAGCCAGCACCGAGCTTACCCACTCCATGTAGATATGAATGATATGAACGGCTAATTCAGAGCTGAAAGGAACACTTCACTTTGTTGATTACTGATTAATGAAAAACATACTTTTGAATGAAATAATCGATTTTCGTGAATAGATAACAGGAGAAGTTACACAATGTCCCTTTAATGCTTTGACTAGAAACAAAAGGCTGCATCCTGTCTCAGCTGGAGCTTCACTGTACACGTCTGCAGCCAGGAAAAAGTAGTATGTTCTGAGAACGCTGCTACATTCCATATTCTCATTTCCCATGAAATATGAACACATGTGAGCCTAAATGGAGAGGAGTTCAAGCCTCGCCCCGTTTGCTTTCATATTACACCTCTCAGCTCAAGGTTCTGAGCACAGCTGCTCTCGGCCAGCCAGGAAATTGCACCTGAAATTGGTCCTGCGGTCCGAGCGTCTTATAAAACCCACGTTGTAGGTATGAAAGTAAATGAGAGAAGCAAAGAAAACAGCCTATCCACTTCTCTACATCCACCACAGACGTCTTTGTCACCGTTATAGGAGATCTTTCTTGCCCACTTGTAGCCAATGGCCACCAAGGAGGGTCAGCGAGCTGAGCCATGCGGCTAACAGTCTGGAGTAAAAGAATCTAAAATGAAAGTGGGTGTCTGTTTTCCTTGGCCGTGAGCACATGTAAAAATAAATCCTAGATTCTCAGTCTTTTCTTCCTTTTTCTGTAACGCACCCTCTTGTTTTCAGTTTTTCTGCTATTGCTATAAATCAGTGGGGTTTTTGGTATGTGCTGCCTGTTCTCTGGGAGTGAATGGGAGGGCTTGGATTTCACTGATCTGGGCAAAAACCACAATTGAATGGAACTGTGCGCTGGGTTTCATTATAAATTGAAATAGATAATTGTATGTGTTTTGCTTTGCTGGACCTGAGCCTTTTTAGAGTGCTTTAGAGACTGTAGGCTGTCAACCTGGTCATGTGTCAGTGCCAAACACTGGAGGAAATGTATATTTAGTGGTTACTCTTTGGAAAAGGTGGTGCTGTGGGTTACCTCAGACCTTTTTACGTGCCAACATTTTCAGAGCTTCATAGAACAGCAAAAATAAGGGATGTAAGAAGATGTATACAAATCATACCTATACACACACGTGTTTTGTTTTGTTTTTTCTCTAGTAACGGAAGGGATTGAAATGGAGTCAAGAGACAGACGGTGAATAAACCTCAATCAAACAAAAGAGGAACATTGAGCTTTTCCTACTTCTACAGTACTTCAGTCCAGAATGTTCAGTCATCCTCATTAGAATAGAACTTTTTTGGAGGCCAACATTTGTTGGAGATTTTTGAGCAGCCTCATAGCTGGAAAAGGTTGGGTACCACCTACTCAACAACGGATTACTGTACAAATGCAGGGGGCAAAGGGATTGTGGGATCCTGTGTCAGACCCCTATGGTTTGATGTGACTATTGATTTCCATTTTAGGAAGTCAATCTCACTATTATGAGTATTAAAAGGTGGAAAAAAGGACTTCTGTCTATCTGTGTCTTCATAACTACTTAAACATTTAGTTGACAGTTAGGTTTTGACCTTATTGAATTTCAAAATCTGTCCATATTTATTACAAACATGTCACTGCTGGTAATTATGTCATATGTTATTTGTGTCTACACATACTTCAACACCTTCATTATTGCAGAAGAAGCAACAGCACGTGCCCAGTGTGGATAATCAGAAATGAAGCATTCCATTAATTAATAAGTAATTGTAAAATAAATTCCATGAATAAATTGATTAACTATTTTTTTTAATGGATGGTAATGGCTTGTTACATCCCCTGGTTGATTTGCATTGTTTTACCTCCTTTTACCAGCATGAGACCAAAAATGTCAGGGAATGGCTAAGTGGAGGAGCTAAAGCTAAATGACTATGCAAATCAAATAGCTCATACGAAAACCAACAGGGAAATGGAAATGGGAAAGAAAATTGCCTTTTTCAATAGAGAATGAAAATCTGTATTTGCTCTGAAGAAGACCTTGTGTCGAAACGTCAGCAGCCGCACCTCAATAAATGTTTATTATTTGACCGTGTGCTCCAGCGTCCTCCCTTTGTCTCCACTGCTCGTCTCCAGCCCTGAGACGCACCGGTCCAGAGTTCGTCAAGCTGAAGCGCGGAGGATCTCCCTTTTTTGAAAATCTGTATACTTAATACTTAATTTCTCCTTTTAAATTGCAATTTTTAAGAAATTTGTTGAATTCTATTATTTATCAATGCATTAATTCATGTGATTTTGATGATGTTCTTGTCTGTTTTATGTTGTTTCTGTAACAACTATTTCTTTTTCTATTTCTTTTTTATGTAACTATATCTTTATAGATTAATATTTTATTTGTAAATGAAATTTAAATTTATCTGAAAACATGTTGATTAATTACTTTGTAAATTTATCAAATAAAAATATAATGTATGTCATCTACATTTCATTGTACAGTTTAGTCACTGAAATGGTTTATTCCTATTTCTCTGCCAGTTATGATTTTCTATAATCCAGGAATACATGGAAAGCTCCATATCCTACAGATTAGCTACAGTATATGTGATTAGTAAAGAGCAGAGGAGCAGAGTCACTCAGGCCTCCATGTGCAGCCCTCACTAACATCAAACCAGTCATATCTAGGATATCAACCAAACTAGAAGGTGACACACTTCTTCTCACACTGAATAGTGGAAAAACAAGCATTAGGCACTTATTCCTAGGGTTTTCTAAACCATAGAGGAGCTGTGACAGTTAATTTCCCTAAACTGGATGACATTATAGAAAAAACATTCTCCCAACTGAAACAGGTTTTGGATTTGGACAGTGAAGGAGAAGATTGCATGTTCTCCATGGGAGCTGCATATGAGCCCCAGAGCCTTTGCAACATCCTTGCAGTGCAACACCCATAGTATACAAGAATATTGTGGGTTTTATAAATTGATTTGTGTGCAAACACAGAGGCGTGCCCAGGTGATTCCAGACTTTTTGGTCTCACTATAATTTATGCCATATATCACAACTGAGTTATAATACAGGGGATTACAAAATGTATTCCCACTTAATTGTTTAAGCCACACAAAGAATTTGGCATTGTGTTGTTGTGGCCAACTGTAAAATATCATAATTTAAGATGCGTATTAATTGCAGCCTAATAAGGCCCAATAATTCATAAAGTTTCTAGTAAGAGCTAATGCAGATAGCTTTAAAGTCTTCTATCTATCTACTTGGTTAATGCAGGTCCAGTTAAAATTCATCTTTTAGCCTATTGGGTCTTTAGCTGCTTAATGCTCCATTATGTGGACAAGCTAATTACTGACTTTAACTGTGTGCTTGGTGCAAGGTAGTTAATGTACAGTGGGCCATATTGTAGTGGTGAAGACACAGCCAGCTGCATGCTGCTGCTGAAACCACAGTGATGAGAGCCACAGGAAGGCAGAGCGGTGAAGGTGTGTGGGGCATGAAAACACCAGTTAGGTGACAAAATGCTTCACAACTACTGAGCCCTTTCACATGTCACATGATCATTTGATCTGTTGTCGACTGTTAGGTGCAACTTTGAACGGCAGCTGACATGAAAATGAACAAAATGTTGTCAGAATTTCTTCTTAATACTCAACTCCTGCCCAGCTGGTTTCAAAACAATAAGCTGATATTAACTTTTCGGTAACACTTGACGCCTATCTATATAACGATATATAACCATACTTATAATGAGTTATAACGCAGTTATATCAATGTATAATGATAATAAATGACCATAATGCTTTATAACAATAATCATAACACACTTTAAAGCATTTTATCATGACTTATAAGGTCAGGTATTATAATACGTTATAATTGTTAGTAACTCACTGACAATGCCCACATCGATGATGCATTATAAATATAGTTATAATGTGTTATAATTGGCTTATAAACGTGTATAACTATCATTATAAACACTCATAAATTATCATAAGGCTTTATAACAATAAGCATAACACATTATAAGGTCAAGTAATATAATTATAATGCTCTATAATGTGTTATTCTTATTGTTATAAACAAGCTATGAGCTAATCTATAATAACTATATAAGCCAATTTATAATAACTATATTTATAATGCATTATCGATGTGGGCAATGACCTTATAATGCTTTATAATGTGTGTGTTTATAATGATTATTGGTATAAAGCATTGTGATCATTTATGAGTGTTTTTAACGATAATTATACAGTGCTATAACTGCATTATAACTCATTATAAGTATGGTTATAATGTCTTATACAGATAGGCGTCAAGTAAAGTGTTTCTTATTGTAAATTACCTCAGGTGGAAAACGTTTGACTTTTTTCCACTTAGAAAAGAGACGATTTAAAATCCAGTCTGGGGCTACGATACGACACAACTGCCACAGCCAGCAGCACAACCTGCTATGAGAAATGCCTGAGCTGCAACTGTGCCCTTGAGAAGTGCTCTTAAAAATAGCGGTCGTCAAATATGCAGCTGTATAATTGGAATATTAGATAAACTCAAAAGAAATGTGAGTTATGACAGCCGCCTTGAATGAGAGGTAATAAAAACCCCTCCTCTCACATTTGGAGAGCGCAGTATAACGGGAGATGAAGGGAGGGCAGGAGTAAGGAACGGGGGGGCAGGAGGAGAGGAGTGATATATCTCCTGCCCTTCCCAGCCCTGATTTTCCACAGTGATTGGAGGCCCCTCCACAAATGATGAGTGAGGCAGCTGTGAGAGTGCCGAGGCTCTGCAGGTTCACGGCAAAGTCAACGCCTTCCAATCCCTCTAAACCCCTCACGCCGCTCACCGCAGAGTGCCGTGCCAAAATAAAGCCAAACCCCCGCCTGCGTGTGTGTGTGTGTTGGAACGTGTTGTGTATTAAGGCTGCATTTATCAGCCTGCACTTCGCTGTGTGTGGTAGAGTAGTGGGTTTGTTTTTTTGTGTATATATACAACCGGTGGCTGGATGTCTGTGTACAACTCGTGGCATGCACATTTCAGCAGGGAGAGAGAGAGAGAGAGCTTCCCCTCTTGACATCTCAAACATTGTGACAGAGCAATTCCTGTGTGGCTTTGAGGGTTGATTTTCACCCAGCGTGTGTGTGTATGTGTGTGTATGAGAGGCTATTGACCACTGCATGGCTTTCTGAACAATGGTTATTTGAGTATATCACTCCAACATGACCGTGTCTAGATTTGCAGCAATCCACAGTTAATGAGAATGTGGTTGATCTAATAATTAAAATTTTTTGTCAACCATCATTAACAATAAGTAGGTTTCCATGGTCAACAAATCTCCAATATCAATCTGATTAAGATGATACTCTGATTCAGAGTCTATGACATTTTCTTTTGTATTTCTCTCGCCTGGTCTCCTTGTGTATTAATGCTTGTAAAACATTGACCCTGTTTTTTTTTTGTTTTTTTAGTTCAAGTTTATTTCGGACATGTTAAAAGAAATAAAACATAATACAGAAATGGACAGACATAACATATGAAAACTTGGTAACACTTTATAATGAGTACACACTATTAAGCATTAGTTAAGCATTAATAAATATTGAATTCATCATTTATAACACATGAATACTCATTAGTATGTAGTTAGTAAACATAGTTATAAATGTTTTACTCATCATTGATAAGCACAGTAGTTATGGATTAGTAAACACTGAATTCATCATTTATAAAGCATGTTTCTGACGTAAATACTCATTAGTAAGTGGTTTACAATCACAGTTGTAAATGTTTTACTCTTCATTAATAAGCTCATCTATATAAATGATGGATTCAGCATTTCCAAGCGCTCTTACGCGTTCAGTATGAATGGTTAGTGAGTGTTAGTAAATGATTTATAAAAACTCACAAATTTCATTTCCAATGGATGACTTATAAACAGTTATTAATGCAGGAATTCATGAATTCAGGCAGTTACAAAGCACTTACTACTTGTTAATTAAGTATTTTGTGTGAGCTCATCTAAAGTGGGCACTATCTATGCCTTATAGAGCATTTACAAATGAGATATTAAGGCTGCAATGCCTCAAGACTCATAAAAGTCTTGGTTATCTTAACAGACCAAGGAGAGACACAACACAAAGGGATAGTTCATATTGCATTGTATTTATTGCAACTTCCCAACATATTGTAACTGTTCTGTTGATGTAAAACAAGGGTAAGCATGGCAGAATAAAAACGCCAACAGTGGATCACAGAAGTTTAAGTTCAGCAAATAATTCTTTGAAAAAAATCCTTCTGTAGCCTATTTAATTTGTTTTTTTCTGTATCAAAAAATTAAGTCAGTTCCTTATATTTGCTGGGGGCAGCTCTCTGCGGTTGGAGCAGTGTTCCGGTCCATCCCAACACGCTTGAAAGCAGCAGACCAAACGGCCAGAGAATTTTCTTGTACCGGGAAACGGCCTGATCCAGATTTTGGACTGCAATTTAGAGAACAAAAAAGGAAAATTAGCAACAGTTTAAAAATAAAGAAAAGAGGGGGGAAAAAAAGGATATTTAACTTAAGTCACACACACACACACACACACACACACACACACACACACACACACACACACACACACACACACACACACACACAGTCACACATTGGCTTGTAAAATCAGAACAGACATAATAACCTGTGATTTTCAGCTATGATTATCCTTTACAGCAGGCACATTCTGACAGATGAGAGTCAGTTATTGTCCCCCCTCTATTAAATATGAAAGGAGGCTGCTCTGATGATACAAGTCAGCAGTCCTGAAATGTGTGTTTACATGTCGCGGTAGTACGTCAGGGAGCGAGAGCTAAAGCCTTCAGCTGCAGACAAGCTAACGTTAGCTATCATCCATGGACCATGTGTGGCAGCAAACAAAACGAACACATACTCACCACTAGTGCCGCTGACGACCGCCGACTTCGATATCCATCTCCACACCGGCTTTCTTCTGGGCCCGCGTCCGCCGGACTCGTCGATTCTGGGCAGAGTTCTCCGTCTCCAACTCTCCATTCATCTTAGCTGCTGCACCAGGCTGCACCGGCTGCAGTGTTGCCGCCTCCCAGCGTCGTCCAGGCGTTGTGACGTTGATGACGTGTAAGGCTCGTCGACGTACACGTCAGAGCGATAGATATAACAGAGTGGCGACACTCCCATAGGACTCCGTTGTAAAAAATGGCGGGCCGACTTCCGGGTTATGGAGCCCTCAATAGTTCCAAACATTCCTCCCGCGGCGCTGGACCACGTCTGTTTCTATGGCTGCACAGCAAGAAACTACTGAGCTATGTTGACGAAATACCGACCAATTTTAAGTTATAAAGTGGTAATAATCTTTCCCAAGTACAGTAACCATGTTGACTTAACAAAATAAAAATTATTAGACTGATCGGTTCATTGAAAAACATTTATTTATTTACGTAACTGTGGTGATTTCAGTCCGTAGCCCAGAAGCAGCCCTGCTCACTTTTCATTCAAACAAACTAATGCCACTGCAACAGTTGTTAAATTTCATCAATGAGACCAACATTAATCTCTTCAAAATAATTTAACAAGCGAGCGGTAAACCTCTAAAAGCATGCGGATACGTTACTTGGCTCGTTTTCTCCGACGGGAGGACGGACGGTCGGCCCCGGCAGATCAGCTCAGTAGAGCGGCTGCTGCTGCTGTGACAGCCGCTGCCCCTGGTCCCCGGTCGGGGCTCACACAGACTCTGCACTTCTCCCAGAACAAACATCGGTGCAAGTTCCTAACAAACGTTATGAACTGACCACAGACTCCGGATTAAACGGTGACTTTCTTGCATGAAAAAAATATTAAAACTGTGACGTGTTGACAGCGCTAAAGCCAGGTTTTGGCAGCTTTACTGCTGTGGCTCGGTTGCCGCAAAATGGCGATATCGATGCTAATTTCTGTTAGCCCGTCTATGAGGTTTTGCATTATACGTTAGCATTAAGCTAGCGGGCTTTATATTTAGGTGATACTGGCTGTGTGTGTGTTTTGAACGTTGTTTCAAACTGTGTGGGTTTGATTGAACATCTTTTATGCTTAAATATATATATTCCCGCTTAATATATGGCTTTACTCCTCTTCTTATGCCATTTTTACTGTAGGGCAGGCTAATCTTCACTTTAGAGTGACAAATAAAACCTTGAAGCAAGAAGATTTTGCCTTTTGTTTGAAAACTGACATTGATGTACATACAGTAATTCAGTAACAGTTGTAAATATACCTTTGTACGGTTTATTTTTTAATATTTACCGTCCAAAAGCAAGCTCAGTGCTGTCTGTCCCATAGAAGAACATGACAGCGGCAGCCTCGTTTGGAACTATTGGGAGCTACATGAACCACGTGACCGCGCTGGCGGCGACATCAAAGGCTGTCGCCACTCTGTTATATCTATCGCTCTGGTACACGTCCAGCGGCCGCCGGTGCGCGTGCAACCAAAAACAGGGGGCAAAAGACTGCTTCGGGGTCATGGATGTATGTTCGGAACTTTATACAGTCTATGGTTCGGAGTGAACTGATATCAGTGTAGATGCCGTATTGTTTGTAGGGCTGAAGCCGATATCCGAGTACTCGCTCGGCTTGGGCGGTACCCGGGTGCCATTTCACTACTGGGAACCCCCCCCATGGGGGGCGGATAGCAGAACACTATAGCTAGCATTAGCATGTTACCGTCACAACACGACCTGTCCATCTGCCCGTGTGTGCGCGAGAGGGAGAGAGCAGGGAGAGAGTCGCGGCCGCCACAGACTCGTTTATAAATACAAATGGTAAACGCTGGATGCGCTGGTTGATCAGTTTTATTTTTACCAGACTCTTATAATATTCCCAAGTTGCAATAAATACAATGCAATATGAACCATATCGTGTTGTGTCTCTCCTTGTGAATCTTAATATCTCATTTGTAAATGCTCTATAAGGCATAGATAGTGCCCACTTTAGATGAGCTCACACAAAATACTTAATTAACGAGTAGTAAGTGCTTTGTAACTGCCTGAATTCATGAATTCCTGCATTAATAACTGTTTATAAGTCATCCATTGGAAATGAAATTTGTGAGTTTTTATAAAACATTTACTAACACTCACTAACCATTCATACTGAACGCGTAAGAGCGCTTGGGAATGCTGAATCCATCATTTATATAGATGAGCTTATTAATGAAGAGTAAAACATTTACAACTGTGATTGTAAACCACTTACTAATGAGTATTTACGTCAGAAACATGCTTTATAAATGATGAATTCAGTGTTTACTAATCCATAACTACTGTGCTTATCAATGATGAGTAAAACATTTATAACTATGTTTACTAACTACATACTAATGAGTATTCATGTGTTATAAATGATGAATTCAATATTTATTAATGCTTAACTAATGCTTAATAGTGTGTACTCATTATAAAGTGTTACCGAAAACTTTGCAAAGACAACATATGAACAAAAATAAAAAATAAAATAAATGATGCGCAATCAAGTAATTGATGTCTTTTTTCTGGGCTTTAAGAGTATGCATTCTGTAATGGTGTCATATGAATGTAGAAAAAGCTATATGATCAGAAAAAAAAGGAAAAAAAAAACGGAAATTGCACATATTTGTTGGAAACACACAGACAACTATTATAAACTTCTCTTTAGACATTATGGAACTGAATAAAACGCCAAATTTAAAAAAAATGAGTTTGTCACGCCATTTTGCTGTGTACTGAGCCTATTCACTGCTCCATCAATGTATCACGTCAAATCGCTACATTTCCCTGTTTAAAAGGCACCGCAAGATGCAGTTCTCCTCCAAACCGCGATAAGCGCCAAATCTATTTTTAGCCAAAACGCGACATCTCCTCCCTCTCCTCAGAATTCTATGAGCAGCTCCATGCAGTCCAACATGGCGGTGCTCTGAACCCAGGTCTGTTTTCAGTCATTCATTCAGTAGTTTCTGGGTTCTGTGTTAATTATCTGTTTATGTGGTGGACAGGGGCGGAGCTAGAGGGGAGGCCGGGGTAGCACTGGACCCCCCTGAAATCTGATTGGACCCCCCAGGTGCCACCCCAGATGACTGACATGTCGCAGCACCGCAGGACGTAATGTTAAAAGGAGCAATTGCATTTTGAAATGGGTGAAGCCTATTGACTGCTGTCCCTCCTGTACAGTAGGAGTTGGCGCTATATACCACAATGACTTGTAATCCACCTAAATAGTAGAAGAAGAAGAATTGCCACAGCAGAAAATTTGAACTGGGGGGCGGGAGGGCTGCTGAGTTGACTCGAACCCAGGGTCGCTGCAGCGTGCGTGCTCTCTACCAGCTGAGATACGCCGCTCATGGTTTTAATCAGAGATTAAATCAACAATACACTGAATGCTGAGAATTTACCGCAGCTGCACCTCATAAACATGCTGTGGGTTTTTAAAAAGAAAAGCCCCTGGGGAAGATAACAGGACACAAAATAACACTGGATCTGAAACAAGAAGAACCGGTAGGTAGCCTAGGCTACTAATTCAACCTCGGAGTCAATGGTAAGTTATATAAATCACATTGTCAATAATATAGGCAGGGTGCGATTTGCCGGGGGGGATGGTGGGGATCCCCCCCCCCCCCCTCTCTGGTCATATTATCCCCGGTGGGGATACGTGTTGTCCCCCCCTCTGGTCAGTAATATCCTACTTTAGATCAGGTCTACATCATTTGAACCGCGAGCCTTCTCATCCCCCCTACAGTAGCGCACAGCGTCTCCCAGACCGTCATATGTAGCCCAGGCTGTCAATTCTCAAAAAAAAAAGAAGAGAAAAGAAAAAAAGGCGAGTCTCGAGATGCCGGTTGCACTGGGTCGGGTCTGTCTCCAGGTTTCAGCAAATAAAAGCCGGTCTCAAGCCGGGTCTGTTCTACTACTTAATGTTTGGGTGCAACAAAGTCACTGTTAACAAAATCAACATCTAATCTGTCCCTTCAAAATTAAGTTAGTGACGTGTCTGTTTGGAGCAGCTGCCGACAGATGCGCAGCGGACAGTTTCCTCATCACTAAACCTGGGCCACCATCCGATCCTTCCTCGGGACAAAGTCTCTTGGACATAGGGCCTATATTGTAGCCTATATTCTGTGTTTTTCTTCTCTTTAACCGTCTCATTTCAGTTTTTGTCGGTTGGCAATCATCTGGTGCACCCGCTGTTTCTCTCGCGCTCGCTCACTCACTCACTCTCGATGCGCCTAAATGTTATAAAACAAAATAAAAAGGAAAAAAAACACAGATGCGCAAATTGAAATGACCTATAGGCTACTGTAGCCTATTCAATGACCACAGCTGATCACAGCTTGTTGTGACACACCTGTCACGTCTCTATGAATGAACACAAATAGGCTACAGGCTTTCTTTTATTTATTTATTTTTGCCGCGGTCCGACCGCATCGGGTCCAGGGTCAACACTGGTCAGACCTGGTCTGGTCTCTGCTCATTTATTTGCTCAAACTTGGAGCCAGGTCCGGTCTGGTTGAGAACGGTAGTTGTCAGGTGCGGAGGTACGGTGCGGCGAGGGGGGGGGTTCCTAGTCACTTTTGTCGCCTAACCCTATAACCTAACTGTGTAAGTAACTGTGTTGAGGGAGTAAATGTGTAAGTAACTGTGTGAGTGTGAGTAACTGTGTTCAGTGAGTAACTGTAAGTGAGAACTGTGTTCAGGGAGTAACTAACTTTGTGAGTGAGTAACTGTGTTCAGTGAGTAACTGAGTAACTGTGTTCAGGGAGTAACTGTGTGAGTAACTGTGAGTGAGTAACTGTGTTCAGTGAGTAACTGAGTAACTGTGTTCAGGGAGTAGGCTAACTGTGTGAGTAACTGTGAGTGAGTAACTGTGTTCAGTGAGTAACTGTAAGTGAGAACTGTGTTCAGGGAGTAACTAACTTTGTGAGTGAGTAACTGTGTTCTGTGAGTAACTGAGTAACTGTGTTCAGGGAGTAACTGTGAGTGAGTAACTGTGTTCAGTGAGTAACTGAGTAACTGTGTTCAGGGAGTAGGCTAACTGTGTGAGTAACTGTGAGTGAGTAACTGTGTTCAGTGAGTAACTGAGTAACTGTGTTCAGGGAGTAGGCTAACTGTGTGAGTAACTGTGAGTGAGTAACTGTGTTCAGTGAGTAACTGAGTAACTGTGTTCAGGGAGTAGGCTAACTGTGTGAGTAACTGAGTGAGTAGGCTAAATATCTGTGTAAGTGAGTAACTGTGTTGAGGGAGTAACTGAGTAACTGTGTTGAGGGAGTAACTATCTGTGTGAGTGAGTAACTGTTCAGTGAGTAACTGTGTTCAGGGAGTAACTGAGTAACTGTGTTGAGGGAGTAACTATCTGTGTGAGTGAGTAACTGTTCAGTGGGTAACTGTGTTCAGTGAGTAACTGTGTGAGTAACTGTATGATTGTGAGTAACTGTGTGTTCAGCAAGTAACTGTGTGATTGTGAGTAGGCTGTGTGAGTAATACAGTATGTACTTAAATGTATTTCAACATTTAGAGACTCTGATTACAATTGATTGTTCGAGAAACAAATTCATCGACATAGTCTGTGGACCCCCTGAAATAGCTTTGGCCACCCCCTGGCCACCCCAAGGATAAAAGTCTAGCTCCGCCACTGGTGGTGGACACTGTGCCGTTAAGTATACCCCCACAGCCCCCGCATACCCCCCCCCCCCCTCGCCTGTAACGCCGGGTGTCCTCCGCTCCGAATCAACGATCGATTTTTTTTTTTTTTTTTTTTTACAGCAAAGACGTAGTTTTGTTTACAGCAACATGTGCTCGCATCATGATAACGTCTGTATTTTAACTTCCATAGTCCATAGCTGTCTTTGTTTAACATGTCAAGAGACTTTTGGTTAAGTAACCATAGACAGACTAGTACCGTCGACGCCCCCCCCCCCCCCCCCCCCCCCCGCGCGCGCACACACACACACACACACACAGAGACACACACGCAACTCAGTGATGTTCTCTTTTTTTGTTGGTTGGTTTTTCAAGACAGAAACCATCAGTTTTTTTTATTTTTTTATGAGGATTTATAGCGTTTTGAAGAAAAAAAAATAAACTTTTAGTTTTTAATCAACATATTGTTGTTTGATTTAATAATCATTGTTCAACATGTTCAGACTGAGCCAACAATCATTTTTAACAGGATAAATTGAATATTAACAAAATGGGTGGGTCTAGGTAAAAAATGTCATTTTCTGGAAAACTAGTAAAATGGATTTATAGCGTTTTGGAAAAGAGCTCTTCAACTGTTGTTTGAGGTCTTGGGGATTAGGTGGAAAAGAATAAGGGCTCTAACTATGATAGAAAATATGTTCTTTACAACATGGCCCGGTGGCCTGAAAACAGTGTGTCTGTAACGAGGATAGAACCACATCACAGGCCTGACATTTCCATGGGCTGCACTGGCTTTTTTGTCTTGTTTCCTGCAGTGAACACACTTTCTCCTTCTAAAATTTTTTTCATCCAATCTGTTTTTCTTCTCTTGGTTACATTGTTAGACTTCCTTATCCATGAAAATATTGGTTTTAATATTTTTTGGTCTGTTTTCTGTTTTCTGTTTTTTGTCAGTATACCCCTTGGCTTCAATTGAACATTCATCTTGTCAGCTTTCTGCTACCATCTATATGGTGTTAGGGTCAGTTTTGACCCGAGTCTTAAATCAGCTGTAAAACACACTAAAACAATTATTTATCATCCCATTTGTTTCTCATCTCTTGGTTACATTGTTAGGTTTCTTTGTCCATGAAAAGGTTGGTTTTGCACTTGTGATTTCAGTTTTAACTCTTACTATTGTTCTTATCCTTATAACCGGGTCAAAATTGACCCTAACACCACAAATGTCATAATTTTAACCAGAGCATTTTAGAATTTTGTGGGAAAAAAAAAAAAAAAAGTTTTATTTTGTTTAAATTGAGGTTCCTGACAAAGTCAAAAAGCCTTGATGCTATAAACAAATTTATGTGGCACTTGTATGCATTTAAAACCTGAAAATGGGTCACTGGTGACCCGAACACCAGAGGAGGGTTAAGGTCATAGTCAAAGTAAACACATAGGGCCCTATTTTCCTGGCGCAACTCAGGGGGGCGCAGCGAGGCGAGCCCTGGCGCAGCTGGCGCAGTGGCATTTTCCTCCAGTGCAACAAGGTGTGCAGCGGATTCGGTAGGCTAAATTGGCAGACTGCTGTGCGCCGAGATGGGAGTGGTCGCGCAGCAGGGGGAGGTGTCGACAGATTCACCGTGGCGCAGTGACAATTTGTTGCAGATAGACCGCGCGGAGAGTGCGCCGAAAGCTCGCCAGCTCCAACCTCAGCGCAAGGCGCAGCGCAGCCAGCTGACTGGTATTTTGACTGCCCAGCGCGCAGTGCGCCCACGTCACCAAGACCTCACAGGCAGGTTTCCACAGTTCCAGGCACATTTAAATGCAATTAATAGTAATAATCACAATAACCCCTATTTATTGTATCTGAATCAGTATACACGTATATCTATATAGATTGTCCCGTCACACTGATGACAGATCAAAGGCTTGCGTAATGGAAACTCAGCCTGACTGAATTAACACAGATGAAACCAGGGAGGGACTGGGACAAAAAAGCAGCTGTGGATGTCCCAAGAGCAGGTGTTGACACTACACACTGTGCCGTTGCAATGATCAGCTATTTATTTATTTATTGATTTATTTATTGATTTATTAGGGGCCAGCGCTGCATCGTCACGCGACCATAACAAATAAAACTGAAAACAAATAAACTATCATCTCTCACAGCAAACCACAATCAGCCATGGCATCAGATAGTGAGCAGATATTCACATCTCCCATCTCAGGTAAATTCTAAAGAAAAAAGAAAAAGAGAGACGCTCCGTGATGCCTCCTTTACGCACAGCTGTTTGTTTATGTTGTGATCTGTGCACACGGGTTTAAATATAGGTTACTAAATATGAGTGTCTTTATTAATGGAAAAGGTGTGTGTGTGTTTTGTTTTTTGTTTTTTTTACTGGGCAACAGCTCTCAATATGTCAGAGCAAACCTGGATAACATCATAACCTCCTCCCTCCCAGACTACTTTTGCATCATCAGCCCGTGAGGTCTGT
Source organism: Trachurus japonicus (assembly GCF_045865225.1). Lineage (NCBI taxonomy): Eukaryota > Metazoa > Chordata > Actinopteri > Carangiformes > Carangidae > Trachurus > Trachurus japonicus. The sequence goes on along the minus strand of NC_140927.1, from coordinate 5,034,355 downwards.
TCGCGCGACCGGACACTGCCAGCTTGGACCGGACCAGAACATCAGTTTCCTCCCGTCTCACTTGCTGTGAGAGATGATAGTTTATTTGTTTTCAGTTTTATTTGTTATGGTCGCGTGACGATGCGGCTCAATAAATCAATAAGTAAATAAATAAATGAAGAGTTCATTTGCAAAAGCAGATAACTCCGTTTTTTTTTTAATTCTAGAATTTTCATTTTTTATTTTTTATTTACATAAGCTGATATCAGTCAAACCAAAGTTGAGTGACTTTGAGATGTAACAAAACAGACATATCTCAAAAAAATAAAGTTTTATTGAAAACAACACTATGCAAAGAATAATTACAAAGCTTCAGCTAATTTTTTTCAAAATGGCACTTATCTGCTTTTGCAAATGAACTCTTTATAGCAGATCATCGCAACGGCACAGTGTGTGTGTCAACACAGCAGTAATCCATCCTCATCTTTCATCTGTGTTAATTCAGTCAGGCTGAGTTTCCATTATGCGTGCCGACAGCCTTTGATCTGTCATCAGTGTGACGGGACAATCGATATAGATGTACAGTACGTGTATGTGCTGATTATTGTGATTATTAATTCCATCTAAATGTGCCTGGAACTGTGGAAACCTGTGCGCGCACCAAGTCAATTGCCTCCCTCTTCCACGGTGAAATCAAACGTGCGCCTCTCGCGCACGGCGGATTTAAAGGCGAGGAGAGGAGCTCATTTGATTGGTGAAGATCTGACTCGGCTGTGTCAAACCCACTCCACGCCTTCTCTCCTCCCTCTATGCCATTTGCGCCGGTGGGAGGGAGGTAGGCAGGATGCGCCCCGCCTCGTTGGCGAAGCGAAGGCGAGGTGCAGGGCAGACTCGCCCCGCCTGCACCTAGTTCACGAAAATAGAGCCCATAGAAACACATGTCCTAATTAATTAATGGATTGAGACAGGACGAGTGCACACATCAGGGGTCAACTGTTTAACGGCAAACAAGAGACATCAAAGAGATACCAGATTCCAGTTTCTCATCCACTACCTCCAAATTGTTGCTGTGGCAGAATGTTGGTGAATGAAAGTACAGATGTTGTTGGAGACGCCGTATTGCATGACAAATATATCAAAAAAATGAAACACCCAAACTGGTGTGTGGTACCATAATGAACTGTATGTTGAGGATGGAATGTTCTGGAGGGAAAGTCAGGCGGTGTGATGTAGGCCTACAGACGTGCGTCATTAATCCATCTATGTTCAATAACGTGAAACAGGAACATGAAAGGAAAAGCAACTCATGTAAAAAACGACTATTGATCTTATTCAGAATAAGATCAATAGTTAGATTACTGTACATGTACAGTAAATATATAGTCAATGTATTTGTCTTGCAGGTCTGCCTTTGACTCAAATGTATGTGTGTGTGTGTGTGTGTGTGTGTGATAACAAAGGTCATGTCACTGACAGCAACACTGTAGTTTTGCAGTGTGGTGGTTTACAATGGGGTATTGGACAACACCAGTGGCTCTAAGAAGGAAGTTATTGATACACAGACAAATGTTTTATTTATTTGTGTGGGGTAAATTCACTGTTTGTTTTTTGTACATTTATGAGATATGTTGACAATATGAAATAATGCCCCCAAAAAAGCTGGTTAACAACAGACTTACAGAAAACAATGTCAACATATGAAGATGATAGAACTTTTGTCTTTTATATCACATGTGCAATGCATGATGATGATGCAGCTCTGTCATGTCAGAGGTCAGTCACAAAAAAGCATATAGACTATTTGTTTCTAAAGGCACACTGTTGAAACCCTCTAAACATCTACATTCACATTTTAACTGGCTTTGTATTTCAGTACCAGTTGAAAATAGAGATATTGCCCCCCCTCACCCCCCGTAAACAGACAGTGGGTTTGATTGGAGACAAGCTCCTTGTTTCTAATCAGCTCTCCATTCTCTCCAGGGCTCCTGTTTCCAAGGCAGCAGTGCTACAAAAAAACAGGCTAAATAAAAAATTGCTGGTGTCAACTAGAAAATATGAGTTTGTTTTTTAGAAATATTCTTTATGTCCCTTGTAGTGCTTATTGCATCTGCTTCAACACAAATGGAATGTCAAGTCCCTGCACAGTGTGGCACCAAGGGGTGAGTGCTATACCCTTAAAACTCCTAATAAAGTTAATATTTTGGGATGGTGTAACCACGGATACAATATGATACGATACAATACACTTTATCATCCCCATGGGGAAATTAGTCTTGGACTTGCAGTGTTGCATACATTTCACATCATGCTTCCACAGCACACAGATACAACTGACACGTCACATAAAACATAAAAAAGTGAAGCACAGTTACATTTCCATGAAAACATGTTTGAATGGCTTTGCCACAGATTTAAGGTTTGTAGATTGTAAATTATTGTTCACTGCCTTCATTCATGAAAGCTCCTCTACTTTAATGTGCACTGGCTACATCCAGATGGCCCCTGGCATGCATCAGTCATCAGGCTGAGTGATATGTTACCTACTTATTCTGGTTCAATTTTGCACAATTGACCTATGGCTAAGCCCCGCCCCCTCCACTCACTCGGACAAACAGTCAACATTCGGTGACAGTTGCTATGGCAGCTGTCACAGTAGGAGACATTTCACAGGAGGCAACTGATGATGGAGACAGAAAGATTAAATATCACCTCGAAGTCACCAAAACTTCATTTAGATTTACTGCTATGGCTGTCGGTTGCCGCAAAACGCTGATAGCGACGGGCTAATTTCTGTTAGCCTGTCTATGGAGTTTTACATTATACGTTAGCATTAAGCTAGCAGACTTTATGCTTAGTTGTGATACTGGCTGTGTGTTTTGAACCGTGTTTCAAACTATGTGGGTTTGATTTAACATCTTTGATGCTTACATATATATATTGCCACTTAATATATTGCTTTACTCTTCTTTTTATTTTATGTATGCCATTTTTACTGTAGGTAGGGCATGCGATAGCTAGAAATGTTAGGCTAACCATGAATGTGTAACGGAGGGTCCGGGTGCACTCACTCACCCATAAAGGACATGCAAACCTGACTGCTAAGCGGTCATTGAACTCTTGGCACAACGGTTTGCATCGTCGCCCGCCGTGCAGGAGACCACTTGGTAGTCCGTACCGAAACACGACGCATATGGCCAGATTAACGTCGGCTACAAATGCACACACTCACATTCACACTTATGGGCAATTTAGAGCCACCAGTCAACCCATAGAGACAAGAGGACTGGGGGTCATGCTGCAAACTCCACCCAGACAGACCCAGGCTGTTAAAAATGATGCACTCCCGGGGTGTCGTGTAGCTCAGTGGGTAGACCAGGCTACCCTGCTAGAGTCGCCACAGTGGCCCCAGTTCGATTCCCCCGTTGGCCCTTTGCTGCATGTCATTCCCCTCTCTTTGTCTCTCTACTGTTCTATCCATTAAAGGTCTGAAAAGTCCCCCAAAATATTCTTGAATAAATAAATTGAAATGTTACACTCCTAGTAAAACATTAGCACTTCCAGCTAAAAGAACTGCACCGAGGAACTGTTAGAAACTTGTTGGTGCAGTCATAGAAACTAAATTATGACCTGCCAGTCAGCTATTTTTGTTAAGAAACAAACTTGCATTAAAGGAGACATATTCTGCCCCTTTGAACAAATTAAAAGAGGTCCAGGACCTAACAACTCAACTTGAAAATGCCATCCAGCCGCACTGGCCAACTCCTTCTACTACACGTATGTTGGTTGATAATGCCAAAAATTGGGGCTTCACTACCCAACGGATCCTCGAGGATCACTACCTTAGGGAAGCCCATTCCACTCTACAAGAAATCCACAACCTTTCTTTGAATAATTGGCCAACCATTTGGGAAAGGGCCTTGACAATGGCAGAATTCACCATTCCGGACCTTCATGCCGGAATCACCGGCAGTCTTCAGTCTTCCTAAACCACAGTCTACTACAACCAACCCCGGACCCTTGAACTCTGAACAAGACCAACAACTTCCACCCTCATCTGGATCTCAGTTTTACCCATTCAAGTCTCCCTCACACCCAGATTTTCCCACCCTCCTCCCATTGCCCCCCCAAAACCAACTCCTCCAACTTCCCCAATACTTATCGATCTCACAGAGACACCTCCAAATGAGCAGTCCCCCTCAGACAGCTCTACCCAAACCAACCTTCCAGCCCATGTCCCTCCTACTTTGGAAACCGCGATTCAGACAGATCCACTCCCCCAGTTTGGTAGTGCATTTGACCAACCAACCCAGGAAGATTCGTCTCCTAGTACGTCCTTTCTCGCCCCTTTACCCCCAGAAAATCCCCCTCTATTCCCCCCAACCAAAAGATCACCCACTAATCCTAATACCACGACATCTACCTTCTCAACGCTAGACTCCTCTGGACTCCTGTTCTCCCTGGACACTTCATCCTCCAATACAGACAGTATGAATGTGGACAGATCCTCTCCTCCCTCCGGCCTTTCTGATGATGAGGATATCGTCTTTGTATCGGAATTTACCCCCAGGAAAAGATCCTCCACTCCAACTGATTCACCATCTATCAAAAAAGTCAGAAAAACCAAACAGGAGTCAGAAACCATCTCACCCAAAATGGGATTCACTCTACAGGGCCTTCGAAACCTCACCTTGGTACCATACCACCCCCCTACCAACCTCTTCGCCCCAACCTTTATCTCCCTCAAACCTACTTCCTTCTTTACCTCCGGCTTCTTCTGCCCCTGAAAGTGTCCATACTTCCTCTTCCTCTCTTCTTCCCCCTCTGACTCCTCCCTCACTCTCTACACAGCCTCCACTTCATCCTCTTCCTTCTTCTCCCCCTCTTCCTCCTTCTCCTCATCCTCCTCCTCCCCCTTCTCCTATTTCTCTACCCCGTTCTTCGACTCCTCCTGCCCAATCCCCCTGTCTTCCGTCCTCCTCCTCCTCCTCCTCTCTCTCTCTACCACTCCTTCTCCCCAGATTTCTTCTACTCCATCCAGACCCTCACCCCCCTTTTCCCCAGAAACGGAAGAATGGTTTCATATCCCTGACCCCCCCTTTTAAACTTAAAATGTCAAGAAGAAACATATAAAAACGAATGAAAACTGACTAACTGCAATGCATTTCAATGGACGTGGAAGCAGAGAATGTCCGAGTGTATGGGCTAGCTATGCGCACTGTGATTGGCTCATCGCGCTTGGGGGCGTGGCTTAGCCATAGGTCAATTGTACCACCTCTTAAGTTATATCATGTTTCAAATTTAAACCCTGACTAGTAGCTGGCTGAGTTCTACCTACAGTAGATAAGATAACTCTGTTAGTCTGACTGTAGCCTGACTGACGATAACTGTTAATCAATATTGCTCTTCATCAAAGCCTTAAAATGAGCCTACACAACATATAATGATGTACATATCATATCATTCTGGTTATTATCCAGTATCACTGACCACTCAAAGTGCTGGAGCAGCTGGGGATCAAACCACTGACCTTGTGATTAGTGGGTAACTCACTCTTCCTGCTTACCAGCACATGTTTGCAACGAGAGATAAAAAAAGAAAAATCTCATCACCTCCCGTCATTGCACTACAGTACACACATTCAGTCGTATCTATGGACAGTGGCCCTCATTTATTAAACTTGCGTACACCAAAAAAATGGGTGTACACCAAATTCACCGCAAGGATCGGCATTTATTAATCTGAGCGTGAGCGTACGGTACGCACAAATCTCACGCCAGCTCTGACCAGGTGTACGCACATTTGGAACCAGCGTAGAACATGCAGGAAGGAGTGCTGCTGTGTCAGAATGATTATTAAACCATAGTCTAATAACGCAGTGATGTGGACCACATGTTGTTGTTGTTTATATTGATAAAAAGATAAAAAGTAGCCAAAAAAAAAAAGAAACGATAAAACCAAGTCCGTGTTGAAAATATAACTCGAGTTTTATTTTGAGCAACTGAGATGAATTAAAAACCACGACGTGACAGATGCTCGTTAATCAGCTGTGTAAACAGAAACAGTCAGACAGACCTGTTATTGTTAGATCACACACACAAACTTCCAACATCTCCTGCACCAGAGCATGACCGGACGGCTCCTCAGTCTCTCTCTCTGCCGGACACTGGAGAGGACCGGAGGGGGGGGGGGGGGGAGGCTCCGCTACCTGTCCAGGTGCAGCTGATCTCGGCGGAGTGTTTTTCTTTTCTTTTTTTTTCCCGTCACCGGGACCTGTCAGCAGGACATTGGGCCGGTGTTTCACATCCCTCCATCAGCCGAACCATGCCAGCGGTGCTGATGGTCATAAAGTCGCGTTCGCAGCAGTAATATGCCTATGATTTCTCCTCAATCACTTGTGTTTAGTAAACTGCAGGAGCATTTCATGAGATCGCTGGGTTTCCTGACGTGGTCGGTGACACGTGCGTCTGCAGCCTCCATCCACCGGGATGACGCTTATCAATCACAAAATCTATCAATCTATCAATGTCCAGATATTTAATGTTGCCGCCCTCTCCCTGTTCAACGCGGTAATGCCGGTAAAGTCCCTCTTCTTGGCCGTCTTCCGTGTCTCCATGTCGTAAAAGGGGCAGGGCGACGCCTCTAAAGCAGGAATATATTGGGGCGTGACATTTAAATTACGCTCGTTTTCAGTCGCCGGATTTATCACCACCACGCCGGTTCTACGCCGAAATCAGCAGCGTACACACTTTTAGTAAATAACACGTGACACTTGCCGTACACTGATATTTACACCAGAATCTACACCAGATCCTGCGCAAGTTTGATAAATGAGGGCCAATGTCTCCTGCTCCATCCTCTACAGTTTGCTCACCTGCTGTATGAAAAAAAAAAACATTGCACACATAGGAACACTGTAGCCTATGTATCAAATCCAACACGAGGTCTGGTGGATCTATCCTCGAGTCTTTGGGATGTTACTGAATCGTATGTTTCTATTTATGCTGTAGTTTGTGAAATGTGTTTCTAGGGAAGCAGTCAGCAGTCAGTATAATACAACTATTGATCTGTGCATTCAGCAACAAAAAAGCACATCAACTGATATATATATTTTTTCCCTTTATTCATTCAACTAACTGTCTGTGGGAATGCATCACACCAGTTGTCCATCCACACTGCACAAAAGATGATCTGATTGTCTTACAGTTTGCTGTGCTGACTGATCGTACTGGGATGAGTTACTTTCATCCAAAACAAGCATAAGATTATCAGAAGATTAAGATAATTTATAGTGTTAAACCTGGTACACACATAAAGATAATCTGGCTGATTTGGGACGGTTTTCCTCTTTCCGATCAAGGATTTTGTGATTATTTGTTAAGATTATCCAACCATATTCTCCTGTGGTGTGAGGTGTGTTAAAGAGTCAAATTTTGTGTGCGGGGAGCAGCTGACTGAAGAACAGAAGCATAACAAGCCAGTATGGCTACAATCTCCATGGCTACCAAAATCTTGCAAAATTCAAAGTACGTCAGATCACGTTTGATCCCGCAAGATTTCTGGCATTGGGGAAGAGATTCCAGCGTGTCATGAGGCAAATCTTCATGTGTGTTGTGTGTTGTATTTGGAATATCGGAGCACACCACACACAACACGATCAAAACTGTTCAATCAAAGATGATTTTATCCTCATGTGTGGGCTCTCTTTGTTGAGATTTAGAAAATATGGATGTGTGTACCAGGCTTTAGATACGATTTCAGAGCATCAAACTGACCCTTAGCAAAAAGTGGTACAGTATGTTTGAGTATAAGTATAAAAATAGCAAGTATACTATGGACCATGTACTTGTAGCATACTAGAAAGTATACTAATGTAATACTTATTCGGACTAAATTGGAACATTTTAAGTTTCTAAAAGTATACTTTATAGGTCATTTTTAAAAGCACACTTTCAAGTATACAACAAGTACACTCATCTATATACTCCTAGGGCCAGGTTTACTAAAGGTTTGTGTGTATTAAAACGTGTGCAAACGTGATTGCACGCGCAAACACACGTGGAACCTGATCTACTAACCGGACGCACCGAGGATTGCGTCTCTCAAACGGGCAAAATAGCACGTGCAATCCATTTAGCGTGTTTGCCTTGATGAATATGTAAATATGGGCGTTTCAGCCAGAACGCGCAAAATACTGGGAGGAGTAGATGCAAATAGATTTATTTAGCGTGCGCAATGTGATTTACCAAACCAGGAAGAGATTGCGGTGGCTGTTTTTGCGTCTTTATTTACCACGTCTGAAAACCATGTAGGGGAGAGTGGGGTAAGATGAGCCAGTGGGTAAGTTGACCCACCCCTTGTTTCTAGGAAACTATAGGAAAAAGTTAGCATGTGACCAAATATTTGGGAGGCAGGCATCATTTCATGGAGTCTGTGAAGATTAGAACCACGTGAGTAAAGTGGTTTCAACATTTATGACCAAAAAATCATTTTTCACTCTCAAGAGTGAATTTTGTCAATCATAAGTTTCATGAGAATTGTGTTTAGACCAAAAGAGATGATTGCAAATTTGTTTTATACATGGGTTGTGGTATCTATGAGCTACAACATGAGGTAGTAAACCTAGCATGAAACTGCACCATTTTAGCTGTGAGAGCAATAAACCCAAGCTAAGGTAGCTGTGGGGTAAGTTGAGCCACCTATCCTATACACTTAATGAATGTATTTTGGCTGTATATGTCCAAATGATTAAATCAAGATTCTGTATGTTTGTGATTACAGTAAGTATGTTCCTATAAACAGGAAAAGTTGTTTATAGTGTGCCAAACTTAACTTTCAAAGAATAATATCTGGGATTCTTCCCAAGATGCGATGTAATTGCAAAACTCCTCAAATCTCAATGAGTTGGTGGCTCAGCAGGAAGTCCCCGCAGTTTGTATTCAGCTGTAGCCTGGACAGATGAAATATTAAGTAAAGGGGGAGGTAGGAGATGGATGGAAGGGAAGAAGGAGGGGTTGATCAAGTCACAAGACCACTTTTTTTGAACATGCTATATTTTAAAAACAGTTATATTTACACTCATTCTGTTAATTTGTAGGGATGCAAAACATCCTGAAATATATGCAGATGTGTTAGTTAGCAACAAAACGATAATTGTCTTGATGTATTGATCCTGAATACAAAAAGTGGCTCAACTTACCCCACTCTCCCCTACTAACTGATACAACTTTGTGAAAACGTATGCATTTATTGATTTGATACCTGTCAGAGCCCCATGATCTTACATCTCTGCATTTCCTCACGTCTGGGCAATTCTCTAACAGTTTTTCAGCCGTGTTGAAAGTCTTTTATGCGCCTTTACGCACGGCACACGTCTCTCATCCAGTGCGCTCCTCTCCTCTCCATAGGGCCGGATCTACTAAGGTCCCAGATAGCGGGCGCTAAATTGATTGCGCCCGCTAAAATATTGCGTGTTTGGTTAGTGGATCGCACGTGCTATTTTGCCCATTTGAGAGACGCAATCCTCGGTGCGCCCGGTTAGTAGATCAGGTTCCACATGTGTTTGCGCATGCAATTACGTTTGCACGCGTTGTAATACACGCGAACCTTTAGTAGATCCTATATATATATACTTCTAGTCCACATTTTAGTTTATTACGTTGATGCTTTGCCGCAAGACCGGAACAAAAAAACTACTTTTCGCTAAGGGGAGACCGTGCAGGTTTAGTGAATGAGAAGAATGTAAATAATGGTAACAGCTTGATATTTTTGCTGGAGACTAGATTTTTGAAAAACCTTGTGCATGTGGTGTGTTTTTCCACTGGGATGACAGTGCACACTGACTGGGTGTGCTGTCAATCAACATATTAGTTTGCAAGTGTTTCATATGGTTTGAGTATCAGCTGAAAACATTCTTTTTTTTGTTTTGTTTTGCTCTCCGACACTCTCCTGCACAGCGTACTAAGACTGTGTGTGTAAAAGAAGAAGAAGAAGAAGAAGGGGAAAAAAAGCCTGCATGGGCACTCATCACTCCACCCTCAATCGTTTACGCTCCACTAGCAAGTCAGAGGTCTAATTATGCATTTGAGCGTGAGAGTTTAATTTGCACTTTGCATTTGGAGTGATTGGCATTCGCATAAGTTATGCTGAATGCTGTTTAACCAAAGGGGAGGCAGGCTGTAGGCACGAGGCTTCATCACTGCACCACTCCACTCACCCTGGTTATTCATGTTGCAGCTAAATGTATTCATGTCCCTGCAAACCTGAGAGTGATAGAGCAAAAGGCCTCATGTTGAATTTAGAAAGTGTGTGTGTGTGTGTGTGTGTGTGCGCGCGCATCTGTGTGTGTAGGAGGATGAGGTCTTGCTACAAATGCTCCCTTTACCTCTCTGCTGGTTTGAATCCAGCATTATGATCGCATGTACACACAAAGAAATGCTGGGTTGTTTTTTCAACCCAACTGCTAGGTTGAGCCTGTTGGTTAATTTAATTGTGTTATTCTCATTGACTTGGGTATTCTGAGAACCCAATAGGTTATTTTTGTTGAGAATGGAGTTATTAGCTGTTGGGTTGTAATTTCTATAATGTTGTGTTGGTTTATTTTGGACGACCCAACACATTGGGTTGACGTCGTTCGGGCATGCGCAACCAAGCACCACCCACTAACTCAACCCCGACAGTTCTGTTTGGAACACTGATGTGATGAGACTCAATTCGGTACAAAGCAAGGTTTGTAACATGCCCACTATTGTTTTACCATATAGTTGACTTTATATTATTATATAAGGCTTCATATTGTAGCGTTCTGGGGGATAGGTGGGAGGAGTTTCCCATCATGCTTTGGGACAGTGTGTTTGTGAATATAAGTTTAGGTTATTTATCTTAAATATCACCACAGATGTTATCTGCTACAGCTACACAATCTTTAGTGATACTGTTCTACACACTAATTTACTAAGCACCATAAGATCTAAAGTTAGTCTCTGTTTGAGTTAATGTTAATATAGAACCCTAGTCTGTCACAATATATTTGTTAAGATGTAAGTTTGTGACGCACTGTTGAGTACTAGCTTCAGGGATCGATTGGTACGTTAGCAACCCAACTTGCTGGGTTTAAAGGACCCAGCAGTGTAGTCAATGTGAACCTTTAATTGGGTTATATGAACAACCCAATTGGGTTGTATAAACAATACAATTGTTGTATTAAGAGAACCAACCCAATTTGTTGGGTTAAAATAACCCAGCGTGTATCCTGAAACTACCCAAATTGGGTTGTTTTTAACCCAACATTTTTAAGAGTGCACTGCATTTTCTTAGGGTGTGTGAATGTGTGTGTGTCTTCAAATATTTTATTTGAGCACTAGGAAATAGAGATGCAGTTCCCAGCATTCCTGCTGTGAGGGCGAGGCCTCCTCCTCCTCCTCTTCCTCCTCCTCTTCCTCCTTGGGGGGCCAGCAGTTGCAGTTGCAGTTGCGAGATCTTAAGAAACACACACGCAAACAGAAAGACAAACAGTTTTATTAAAATGCATGAATACACAGTATCACTCATACATATCAGCGCGCTCGCTCGGGCGCATCAAACGCGCAGCCCTCCCCACACACACCCACACACACACACATGCACGGAAAACACCTGCTCACACACGCTGCTATACCTCACCCCCACCTGCACCTTGTGCTCCCCTGTGAGAGCCAAGGAACCCAACACCACAGCTATACCTACATCCAATCATCTTCCCTCTTCCTTTCCCTCCTCCTCTTCTTCTTTCCTTTTATTCTCCAGTAATCACTAACGTTGTCTTTCCCTTTCTGCCTTTTCAGCACCCTAACCACCTCCCCCAGCAGTCATAACTGCAACCCATGCATACACTCATAACTCCCTAATTAACAACATAGTTTTTTTTTTTTTTGTAAAGGGAGGAGGTGAGCAGGTGCGGAGCAAACAATTAAGAGAATAGAAAAATTGCTGCATAAAGACTTTTGAGGAGCACCGTCGACCTCTTCATAATCCTGCTGCCTGTCTGTTGCATCGATGGCCAATCACATCTCATCTGCTGGTAGAGCCTCTGCCTTCTCCCCGCTGCCCTTTGGGAGATGGGGGAACTCAGAAAGAACTCTGAAAGCTAATAACGAACCCACATGAAAGCTAAGATTGGGTCACATGGCGCCGAGACACGTCAATCAAACTCGGCGCAGCAGGAATCGGGAGCAACCGGGAGGAAAAAGTCAAGAGATATGAACCAGAAATAAAGATGAGGGCAGAGGATGTGCATGTGTGTGTGTATGTGCTGTTGTTTCCCTGGAAGGCTTTTTGCTGATCATGCATGCTCCTTTTTTTAGCGATGTCCTACTTCATATTCATCCTCACCTGCCCGGTACACCTGGCCCTACTGCTGCTGCCGGCCAGCGGAGCACCAATCCTTTTTTCTTTTTTTTTTAAATACTTTATTGCAAAGCTTCTTACCTTCACAAACATAATCAGTCATTTCATTATCTTTGCAATATTGTACTTGTATTTTTTTTACAGTTATATATTCACCAAGTAAATAACAAACCATAAAGAAAACAGACAAACATATGGCAAACTGAGGTATTTCCCAAATGAGAATCTCAAAGAGAGGAAATTAAATAAATAAATGAATAAATAAATAACATTATAATAAAATAAAATAAAATAATTGGAAAATAATTACCTAATCTATGTATTTTATTGTGTATTATGGTTTTAATGGTACTGAAGTTATCAGTCATTTTAATTGGTTTTAAGTGGTTATAATAGGCGTTTCAGCTATTTAGTATTAGTATCTCCACATGAGATGAAAGTGAAATGGAAATTCATAATTGCAGTACAAATACTTTAAACTGTACAGTAATGACAAGGACAATGATGATGGCAAAATCTGGTTTAACTTGAATCTTGTGGCCAACATCACACCAGGACCAGCAAACTGACTTACATGCACTTCAAATGATTCAGAGAGGAACTATGCAATATATACAGTATATATATATATTTTTTTACCTCAACCTTTTACCTTAACTATGTTACATTCTAACCGTAATTAAACAACTTTGACGTGACTGTGATGGTTAAATAAATGACTTGTAACTTGTTACAGGGAGGATGAAGGCTCTCTGCCTTCCAACCTTGTAAGATCAGAGATCATAGTTCCCCTTGAAGCACTATTTACATGCATTTCAAACCAATGTCTACTTTGAAAAAAAGAAAGACAATGTAGTATTTTCTATTCTTACTGTCAGCAAATATAATGTTCCACTCACAAATATTGTGAGCAAAGTAAAATATCACATCCAACTTATCCCTGTGGGGTGTAAGGCTGCACTGATTTCCAAAAACCTATGGTTGAGGTGATTTATATTATGAAAGTTCATGACGTATTCTTCCACCTTCCTCAGAACTGTCACCGTCTGACATCACAGTGACAGTTCTGAGGAAGGCGGAAGAATACGTTGAAACTGTCAACAAAAAGGTATGAGAAACTACTTGTCTTGGAAAAGAAAAGGAAAAAAACTAATTGAGGTGATCTGTTGCACTGACATGTTGCTGTGTCACCATAAACACATTAATCACATTGTTTACTCACTAGAGCAGCAAATTCCCCTCTGAATAATCCAAAAAACCCACAATTTCCTTGTTTTTTAAAGCCATTCATGGGATTTTGATGAATTCAGTGGATGTATTTATTATTTATATAGCACCATATCATGCAGAAGCAGTTCAGAGTGCTTTACATATAGGGCAACATATTAAAAGTAAACAGCGATAGATACACAGAAGTTCATACACACAAGGACATTTAGACATTTAGAAATCATTTCTTTTAAAGCGTTTTCATCCATTTATTTTTTACAAATACATATTTTCTTACTTGTCGACTGACTCTCAGTCAAACACAGATTTACACATTACACACAAGTGTTGTGATTGACCAACTACAATGTGTGCAGATGTATTTATATACATTTTGCCTCCAGGGCTTGTATTCATTTGGATAATTCATTCCCAGAGTAACATTCTTCCCAGAGAGCAGCATTTTTTTTTGTTTATATTCCAATCTGAACTCTCATCTAACATTTTAATGACAAGTGATTAAATTGGTAGTGGTCTAAAAGCCCATCATGCACCCAGGAAGCCACCGTCTACTGCTGAGTTAAATGTTTTTTAAACACTTTTAAAGGTTTTCCTCCATATTTTTATTTATTTATTATTTTTTTAAACGTAGCGTTTACGTTTTCTTTTTCATCTGCTCTGTTGTTCTGTTTCACTGGCTGAACACTATAATTTAGATATGTGTGTGGACTTTCAAACTATGGGATGAAATGCCATGCATGCCGGAAGTGCTGTGAAAAATAAGAAAGCATGAACTGCTGTGAACTGTCTCCACTGCAGTGGCCCCATCACCTCGGCCCCTCAGATTGTGTGGCCCCTCAGACAGACAGAAGAAAAGCTCCTCTTGCCCCCTCCAGCTTTGCCTTTCTTCATACTGAGCCTTGTTATACACATCCCATCCTGCTACAAACATTCTCTCCAACCTCCCTCAGTGATTTGATTGATATCGTTTCCCACGCTTGTTCTTCCGTGTGTCCCTTTGACATTGCGCCTCCCAAATTACTTAAAGAAGCCATTAGCATTATTGGCCCATCTCTGCTTGCTATTATGAACCAGTTCCTCTCTGAATCCTTTAAAGTGGCCTTAGTTCAATCCCTTGTAAAGAAACCATGGCTTTTACCAATGATATTGTTACTTTTACATTTTAGGAAAAAAAAGAAATGTCTGCCAGGAACTTCTGGAGGCTGTTTTATTTCTTCTAGATCAGTCTACAGCCTTTGACACTGGTGACTGCACTCGAGCTGGAAAAATGGTCGGCCATATCAGATGCTGGCTGGTTATTTAAAGGGATAGTTCACCCAAAATTCAAATTTCTCTCATTATCTACTCACCCTCATGTCAACTAAGAGCTGTGAGAAGTTTCAGAGTCCTCCGTTCCTTCTCTGAGTTACGGGGGGGGGTCCGCGCAGCAGTATTTGTCCATATAATGGTTGTCAATGGATACCAACTTTCTTCGTCCAAAAAGACAAACCAAAAAACATCCAAATACCTCCATACTGCTCGTCTGTAATATCCCTCTTGTATTGAAGCCCCGACATGAGAAATTGTTCTGAAAAAAATGAAATTTGAATTTTGGGTGAACTATCCCTTTAAGTAACTGGTAGATTCCAATGCCCCCCAGGCATCACTTCATTCTTTCCAAGGCCTATAGGCATCAACATTTTGATGAACAGCTGAAATCTGATCAACATTTTTATTATTATTATTATATATTTTTTTTTTTTGCATGAACACATCATTTAAAACAGCATGAACAATCATCATGACTGGGATGTGCAAAGGGGAGGTATGAAACCCAGAAGGGGTTATATGAAAACCTCACCCACATATTCAAAAAACAAATTTGTTACAAGTAAAAACAAAAACATAGGGAATAATTAACCGATAATGAAAAATAAGTAGAAAAGTGAGTAAGGAACAATACATACTGAATAATGCAAAACAATAATAATGAGAAAAACAAGAAAGAAGAAGAAAAAAAAACATTTCAGGGCTGTTATCCATGGAATTTTGCAAAAATACACCTTGCTCAGTTGTGGCCTCTGACTTAGTCCTGCATTGCTCCCCATTCACAGTTAGAGCTGTTAGATTGGCACAGACAAGCACACTCGCATGCAAAAGTTCAAATACCTTTGCAGAAGGCAGTCCAAAAATCAAACAGAAAACAAACAAACAAACAAAAAAACTGTTCAAACACTTGACACAAGGTAGAAAAACAAAGCGACAACAAGGGAAGACTATGGCTATATTTATGGATTTGAGCTTCAGACGAAGATTTTCAAGGCTTTTGACACAAACATAAAGCAGATGCTCTGATGTGTCAACGCTTACAAGGATCTGCTGAGGTGAAGTGGTGCGTCACTTCAAATGTTACTGTGGTAAGGAATTGTGGTAAGGATTGCATTCATCTTGTACTTCTGATGGAAGCTCAGATGTTTCCTACACTAGGAGATAAGATAGGAAGCAGTGAGGCTACTTTCCTTATCATTTAAAGACCTAGAACAGCTCCTGTCGCGGCTAACACTGAGATATACTTCCAGGTTATTCATTCAAAAATAGACGACCTTTCAATCACAACTTACTGTATATACTCAAGGAGAGGGGAAAGCAGATAATCACAGGTGTCAGGAAGTGTGTGACCTGAAATGAGATAAGAGGTGAGTGAATCAAATCATGTTATTAAATAAAACAGGAAATCTTAAAAAAATCAACATCAATGAAACAAACACCTACAGCAGTGGTTCTCAAAGTGTGGTCCGGGGACCCCAATGGGTCCTTGAGGGGGTTCAAGGGGTCCACAACTTTTTCTAGAAATTTTGCCACTTTTTTCGAGCATTTTCAAGTTTTTTGAGAATTTCTTACCACTTATGCACTTGTATTGTTTGAACATTTTCTGAGAAATTTTTACCATTTTTTTCCTCAGAAATTTCTCTACAATATTTCCAAAGATTCACGCGATTGGCCCTGATTTGAACGTACCTACATTGACTAAAAAAGTAACGTTCTTCCATCTCAAAACAAATATTTGTGTATTTCTGGTGTTTCCCTCAAAATTTTGTCCAATGGGTGTCCGACTGTCCGTGGTCTAATTAGTGTCAGTTTAGGGGTCCTTTATGTAAATACGTTTGAGAACCACTGACCTACAGTAACTAGAAATGCATCACAATCAAAAATGCATCACAATCAAAAATGCATCACACGTGAACTTTCGCTCTGCTTATTGGTCAGGTTGTCTGGCTGTAGCAGGAAGGTAAACACAGGCAGAAGGTTGAAGAAAGCCACAGATTCAAACTTGTTAGTTCACCTGTTGATGAGGTCGGGTCGAGCCTAGAACTTTTTCACACCAAAAAAAAAGAGAAAGAAAGAAAAAAGAACAGCTCCAGAGTTTATTTGTGACCGGACTGAGACCAGCACCTTGAAAGGGTCTCAGTGTCATTTTTGTAGGTCCACACCCAGGCGTGATTCCCGTTTTCACACCTGCCCAAACGAATCACACCGAGGGGGGAAATTAACCAGAGTTTGGTTTAACCAGGATAAAAAGAACAGGTGTGACTTCTAAATATGCAGCAAGATCACTCTCTCTCATAACGCCCTCATTCTGCCTCAACTATACTGGCTTCTGATCAGATTTAGGACTCATTACATTACATTAACAGTTTTCTCTAAAGCTTGAGTGCTGTTAAAGACCTTGGTGCTCAGTAATACATCTATTTAATAAGCGAAGGAGTTTGGGTGAAGAAGTGAAATGAAAGTGCATAGAAAGAGCTAGTTAGTGATGTTAGCATGTCGTAGGTGTTCTCTGAAGGTACCATTCTTCAGAAGAAATTGTGATAAAATTCAGCAGCTTCTTCCACAGAGGAGAACAGTCTAATGCCAGTCATAATGCCAGACATCGTTCGTTCCTACTAAGCATCTGCTGTCGAACAGTCTCTGTCTGGGAGAAACTCTGTTTTGTAAAAGCCTTTATAACCCAGGCTTTGGAAGGTGCTGTACGACATAAATACAATTGTGTTTGCTTTTTTTTTTTTGCTTAAATTGGAAATGCGAAAAAAAACAACAACTTATCTTCTCTTCCAAAGCCATGAGTCACTGGACATTATGCAAAGCTGCTCACCTTAATACAATTATGCTGGAAAAATACTACTTTAAATTCATTAAATAAATAAATAAAATAAAAAAATATCATCCCATTTGTGTTTATAATGTTTATTCACTGTTTTAAAGTAAAGTTGATCCTATAATCCTGAGTGATGTTCTATACCACCGAGAAAGTGATATGGTACTGTCCTGAAGATGTGCCTTGACCCGGCACGAGTGGCCATCTATTTGTATTTATGCCCTCCATTCAGCTGCATATGTTTGTCTAGAAACCACACCGAAGGTAGATTGCCTTGTGAATTATTAAATAAACCAGATTACCCTATCACAATGGGGGAATGTGAGTGGCAGTGGTTTCCCATAAAGAAATTGGAGCAGAGAGATTTGGAAAACTAAGAGCATGTGATGGGGTTGGAGATGTCTCGAGAAACGATGGGAGAGCAGATAACAGGCCTGCGCTTTTTTATTCATTTTGCGAGTGAAAGATAAATGAGAGATTGAATAATTTCTGCAGCAGAGGGAAGTATGTTTATTTACGATCTTTGCCGGTGAAGATGGTGGTGTTGTTGCAGCGGGGGATGAGATGCAGCAGAGCGATATGGCCTGGATTGAAGTATTGAGAAGGTTGAAAGAAAAACAGAATCTCATTGTGGGCTGCTGCAGCTGCGTCCGCTCTGGCCCGAGTCCTCTGTTGACCTGCAGAGACAGAGACAAGAGCCTCAATCCAGCTTTTACTGATACTCCCATGGTTACTGTTCTCTCTGTTGTGTTCTTTATCTTTACTACTTTTATCTTTTTCTCTTTTCATCCGACCTTTGACCTGTCTTTTTTGCTTCTTCATCTTTAGTTCTATTGCCAGATCGTAGTCTTCAAAGGGATAGTTCAACATTTTGGCAAATTGGCCCATTGCCATAATCGCTATAGTCATAGCAGTAGGTTTGTTACCTTTAATTGTCGGTGCAAGCTATTTTTAGACACAATCCAACAACTCTAAAACGCTCTGGTGGACAAGTTGTGACCTGCACAATCACCACGCTATGAGATAATAACACAATGTTACGAAATGGAGCCGTTTTCGAGGTAAATACAGAGTCTGCTTACTGAAAAACTGTTTTCAATCCATCAACTGGACAGAAAAAGAAGTTTATCTGGAATTATAAAACGGAAAGGTGAAATCCGGCGATCTGATTGGTTGTTAACCGTGGTGCTACTATTCTAAAGCCTTATCACAGCGTAAGCTATCACTCCGCGTCAGGCACGTACGACTGGTATGAATGGAAGTTGTTGTCATGTATCCAATGGCGATTCTGGGGGGTGGCCTGGGGTGGCACTGGCCACCCCTGAAAACTCATTGGCCACCCCTGTGGCCACCCCAAATTTGATAGGTAGTTGTTGGTTAAGTTCGTCAACACAAGAAACAAGAGGAACGCTGTCTCACACTCCTCTACACACAGTCACTGTGAATGACTGATGAATGTTATTCTATAGGATGAGTTAAGAGCAGGTGAATTTTGCTACATTTACATTTATGAGACAGGAAATCATGGGCGAGAGAGAGGTAATGTGACATGCAGTAAAGAACCTCCAGCCAAGATTTGAACCGCGGTCGGCTGCGTATATCACAATAGTTTTGTTATGCCATGGCCACCCAACACTAGCTTTGTGTCCCATCTTGGCCACCCCAGTAAAAATATCCTGGATACGCCACTGCATGTATCCATGACAACGGACTGTTGCAGTCCGTAGCCCAAGACAGCTGATGTTTTTACGATGTTAAAAAACGGACTAAAGTAGTTGAATCCACATGTTTAAGGTGAACTTTCACCTCCGGGGAGGGTTAACAATGGTAGAGGGGATTGAGCAGTGACTTTCATCTGAAAAAAAGCGGAGGAAAAGACGAGATGCAGAGCTAACTAGGAGCTAACGTCTGGAGAGGTGGGACTATTTTTTTCACAGTGAGGCTATTTTATTGGATAATATGTATTTCTGGTTGAATAAAACTACATGAAATTGATTGCGTATCCCTCTTTCATATTGCCTTTATTGGTAACCGTTTTATAAAAGCAATATATCATCATATAATGAGCATATACCACGGCCTGTCGTGATATATTGCTTAACTAACCAACTCACTCAGTATTCCTGCGCATAGGCCTGTGCGGACTGAGTGAGTTGGTTTGTTCCAGATAAACGGGAGGTTAAGGGGGGCGAGTCCAAGTAATTTGACATATTTGAGTATAAAAAAAGTAACACAATATTAGTTACCTTTATAAGGTAGCACTTCAGTTTCTAACTAATGTAACTACTTATTTTTTTAAAATAAGGTGCGTGACATTGGTCTTTAAAGGTACATTCTGTAGGAATTACTCCCATCTAGCGTTGTGGTTGTATCACAACCAACTCAATCGTATTTTTCATGCTGCATTCACATGAAATTGGGCAGACGGCAGACGGACGACAGCCGCTGCACGTAACGGCATAAACAAGCCTCTATGTAAACAAGTGGTCCGTCAGCACGAGGCAAAACAATATGTTGTCATGGCGATGTGGTATTGTTTACCTGACCCACGTTTTACCGGCTTTCTCTGGACTTCTGTGACGAAAATGACATCTGGTTTGTTACCGACGGCCATCTGCCTGACTGCAGGTGAATGCAGCATCAGTGTAACGCTCCATTCCTCCTCACTGCGTTACCACGGTGACTTTTCACAGACGCCACCTGGACCTGAGCTGACAGCTCCGGTGTCTCCGCTGAGTTTCCGTGGTT
>NC_140927.1:4916773-5013782 GCF_045865225.1 Trachurus japonicus | reverse complement strand
TCCTACCGTCACGCTGTCACTGAACGTAAAAACATGGAGACACCACATGGCAGCCAGCACCAAGCTTACCCGCTCCATGGAGATATGAATGATATGAACGGCTAATTCAGAGTTGAAATGAACACTTCACTTTGTTGATGGGGGGGATTACTGATTAATGAAAAACAGACTTTTAAACAAAATAATCAATCTTTGTGAATAGATAACAGGAGAAGTTACACAATGTCCCTTTAATAACACAGTAAGTCAAAGTTATATGTCACTGTAGGAAATGTTAGGTTAGTATCTCAAATGCAGGGTTCTAACCTGTCCTCTTTGCTCTTCTCCTTACAGAATCCAGCCTATAGAGTCTCAGCATCGATGTGACCCCGTTGGGGGATCCCCTGCAGTGGAGCTGGTGTTTAATCAAACCCCTGGCTTAGATTCCCAGCAGGCCCATGCACCCCTGACCCCCACCATCTGCGGAGGCTTGAGTTCACAGAACCCCAGCGTTCTATTATAAGCTACCTGTCCTTGAGCTCCCTCCAGTTACGACAACAGTGTGGATTTAGCTGACATTGCTTACTCCACAGAATACTACATACCTCAAACACACACATAATACAGCTGAGAGGGAAGCAACACAATTGTGTGTAAAAGCAAAAGAACAACAGAACAAAGGATCAAGGGCAAGCATCCAATTTAGCTTTCAGTTTTCAAAGAAACTATAGAATACAATATCTGCGATCTGTGACAAAAATGATCCATTTCCCCCAGTTACATAAAAGTCACAGTTTGGCTCACACTTCAGCTAAACTAAAGTCAAAACCGCAGGTATTTTTCTAATGCATCCTGCCAGTTATGCTCCAGTTAGCTCTCCAGTGAGCAGCAGCGGATGCTACTTTGCTCCTAATCACAAGGTCCTGACCACAGAGAACGTCTTATCAGCGCCGTGTGTGCCACCAATCTTAAGCCCGCACTGATGGATTTAGCCGAGCGCTCAATAGCCGAGTTTTAAGCAGATTCATATCGGGGTGATTGAACGACGTGGGCTTTGGTTGGCTATAGCGTTAGCGCCGTTGACGCTATTATTGCTTACACCAGGGGAGACGGTGACACTATGGTTGCAGTGATGGATAGAGAGGCAGAGATTTCCCCAAAGAAAGAGGGGGGGAGATGGAAAATAAGAGGAGAGCGAAGTGGTGGAGTAGGTGACAGTGCAACATATGTGCATTTTATTGCATTTAAAATGGATTTTACTCATTATAGCCTCAAGTGAACACTCCTTGTTCTCCAAACAGTGTCGCCGCTCAAGTGGCAAGACTTACTATAATTACCTCTGAGGGGAAAGCGTAAGTGCATGTGAAGGATGACATGAATCTAGACAATTACAGGATAGTATGCAGCACCATGAGTGAGGGAATAGGTAAGATGAAAAATTATCACAACTGACATCTGTAGGTTCTTTTTTTTTAATCCTCCAAACTCCACTTAAAATGAAATGAAGATATTTAAAATCAGAATGTGGAAATATTGTACACTACTTTTTTTTTTCTTTTATCTTCATCAAGATTTTATAATATTTAATCTCTTAAGAAGCTATATGAAACCATTTACAGTGCCTCAATGGAATCACTGCAGTTGTAATGAGAATTCCCTTTGCTTCTTGTGAAAGTCAAACATTTTGGAAATATCAACTCAAGTTCCAGGTTATATTTGTCTCTTCTGCCCACAAAACCACGACTCAATTCATATGAAAATTAAAAACTACATATTTAAAATTGTGTCATTGTGAACTATTATATTAAACCCAGTATTAACTTTATTTATTCAGACAAACCTTGAGATAGGCATGAACCAGCATCCTGAGCAGTGGCCAAAACAACTGTGTGGGGGTCAGAATGGAAAACAAATGGAGCCTGAGGTTCACCTGGAAGAAGCCTGAATGACAGACAGAGACTGACCGGGACCCAAAAGGGTAACACTTTATTTGACGCCTATCTCTATAACACATTATACCCATACTTATAATGAGTTATAATGCAGTTATAGCACTGTATAACTATAATTATAAACACTCATACATTATCATAATGCTTAATAACAATAATCATAACACACTATAAAGCATTTTATCTTGACTTATAAGGTCAGGTATCATATGTTATAATTGTTAGTAACTTGCTGACAATGCCCACATTGATAATGCATTATAAATATTTTATAATGTGTAACAATTGACTCATAAACGTGTGTAACTATCATTATAAATTGATAAGGTCAAGTATTATAATAGAGTTATAATGATCTATAATGTGTTATGCTTATTGTTATAAAGCCTTATGATAATTTATGAGTTTATAATAATAGTTATACACGTTTATAAGCCATTATAACACATTATAACTATATTTATAATGCATTATCGATGTGGGCATTGTCAACGAGTTACTAACAATTATAACATATAATAATATGCTTCATAGTGTGTTATGATTATTGTTATAGTCATTTGTGAGTGTTTATAACTATAGTTATACAGTGCTATAACTGCATTATAACTCATTATAAGTATGGGTATAATACGTTATAGAGATCATCAAATAGGCATCAAATAAAGTGTTACTGGAAGATCTAACTACAGTTATAATATTAGTACAGCTTTCTTTCTTTCACACTTAAATAAAATAGAAATAGATCCGACTTCTAATTGAGACTCTGCTTTTATCTGCTGTGCCCACATGACCAAAAACATCAGTTACATCACGTGTAACACTGAGAGAAAACAATGTGGAGGTAATATACAATATCTGACGGTGCAAACAGATGGAAATACAATGACTTCATCAGTCATGCAGAGCAGATATATTGACAATTAACTTACTTATTGTATGCAGTAAGGATGTGGAAGAAAACTTTTGGAAAATAGTTACTTTCATGTCAGCTGTATGTCATGTCTATTTTCTTACACCGACCCTCCGCGAGCGTGGTTGTGAGGGGAAAAGTTGGATGATGGAGTGGTAGAGCTGGACGGAGGCTTGACCACTGACGGCAGGATTTCACCATATTTCTTTTCTAAAAGGTCGACTTTGCCCGCGCATGCAGCTAAATTGGCGGTAGGCCGGCGGGGGAGGAGCAGCGGTGGGACATGGTGGTGGAGGGCCGCGTGCTGCAGATTGATGTGAGGCCGTAGTCTCCAGGAATAGGCCAGTCAGGGTCAGACATAACCCAAAGGTGAACCACAGGGATGGACGGAATGCTGTTTCCTATGTCCAGAAGCTGGACTGGATATTCTCTGGACCTGTCACTCATCACTCAACCAAGGAGAGAAAGTGAGTGAGTAAGAAGAAGAGGCCCGGTCAACCCAGTCAGTCTGGTAAAGCACTGATTTAGTCTGTGTTTTATTGTATTCATTGAATAATAAAATAAACCCAAATAAAGTGACTTGGCTTGCTTTAGTCATGTGATCAATGCTCAACCAATTATGTGTCAATAGTGGTTTTGTCCTGTCATCAAATTGCCTTTATTTAAAAATAAAGAAATAAATGGTAACACTTTACAATAAGGGTCCATTAATTAACGTTAGTTCATTATTAAGCATATAAACAAATGTGTTAATTAATGCTGAGTAATGCACTCATAATGATAATTAATTACATTATTCAATTTTAACTAACTTTGAGTAGTAAACATTAATTAAGTGCTTACTAATAGGCTACATTAATTAATGTGTTTCCTAATCCTAAGTAATACATAATAATGATTGTTAATATATCTGTAAACAGTTAATTAATGCTTAATAATGTACTAACTAACGTTAATTAAGGGACCCTGATTGTAAAGTGTTACCAAATAAATAAATAATGCCCATTCATTGTTTAGACAATGCCATGCAACCAAAAGAAAGAAAAAAGAAGTCAGAATTAAGATTATTTTATCTGATTAACTTGTTAGTTTGAATTAGTGCATGTTGCATAACTATACACATTCCCTCTGTTTGTTTGTTCTGGTCTGATACAGAACAGTCGTAAACTTCTTGTGTTCTGGCTCAGTTTGTTTTCACACAGAGACCAACTTGAGTGAAACAAAATGCACATGAGAATGTTCAGGTCAGATTGTCAGATTGTCTCACTCATAGTTTTGAGTTCACCTTCAAGTGGGGTCAGACCAGGGTGCAAAGTATGGAGAAGCTTGGCTTCCACTGACACCACACAGGCTCTCCTGAAAAAGGTCTCTAACAATGTTATTTTGCAATGATTTAATACTATTTTGTTTCAATACAGATTATGTTACACTAGTGGTGTGCCAGCTATGTGTGTGTGGTGTGACTGCTGGATTGAGACAGAGAGGAGTAGCTCCAGTAGCAGGGTCATGTCTGCAGTTGTTAGCTGATTGTCAGATTCCTCAGCTTGTCACACTGCAGTTCAGTTTAAATGGTGCTGGTGCTAGGAACAACTTCATTGTGGAAGCAGCTGAAGCATGTTAAGTATAGCCCCCGCCCAAAAAGAAAAAGAAAAAAAATCAAGTTCAGAACTCCTAACCAAAATCAAACCACTCCAGAGTTGGTCTGGGACCGGACCGAGACCACCACCGTCTCAACAGGGTCTCAATGGGATTGTTTTGATCAGCGCCCGACCGCCATTACTGTTTTCACACCTGCCCAAATAAATGGTAACGAGGGGGAAAAGGAACTAGAATTCTATTTAACTGGCCGGAAAAGTGCAGGTGAGACAACACTCTTGTAGTAAAAAAAAAAACCTGAAGGAACTTGTAATAATCCAGCTCCAGGCTTCCTGCCCGGTCCCTGAAAGCACACAGAAAAATGTGAACAACTACCTTCCCTTGATTATTTAAATATATGATTGAGGATAAACCAGAGAGAGTAGGTCAAGACGGCCAGACGCACAACTAAAATAAATGCAAATGTTGCTACACGTCTGCTGGATGTAGACACTTGTTTGCCAACATGTTAATATGTTAATAGGTTTTTCTCCTGCCACCGAATGCCCCCAACTCCACTGAATAATCCTTTAATCCCTTTAAAAAAGGCCTGAAATCTCCTGACATGAATAATTGAGGTTAGCATACCTGTTAAACAAACAATACTCGAGCTTCAAGAATCGAACCAGAAATTGAAATTGAAAACAAAATCAGAGATGGTCGACAGATGGCAGACTCTCAATGTTCAGATTTAATTTTCCAGAATTTGCACAAATCTTGTGAATAATAAACAATATTTGACTTCAAAGCACATTTTTTAGATGCTCCGATTGTAATGTTCCTTTTCAGTCTTTTTGGTTTATACCACAAATATTTGGGAGGCAGCCTCTGGTGTGACTCGAACTTCTAACTTTGATCCTCCTGTTCTCATTTGATTGCGCTGATGGAAATGTGAGATGGAGCTTTCTTTCCAGTTGATACAATCTGAGGGTAACTAGTCTGTGTGGTCGCAGTGAAAGAAAGAGAGAAACGCATTGTAGGATGTTATTGAATGTTTGTACCCCGGCGTGTGTGTCTGTCTGTCTGTCTGTGTGTGTGTGTGTGTGTGTGTGTGTGTGTTCTGTGCTGGGAGCCCTTTTCATTACCCAGTCTATCAGCATGGCAAATAAGAGCTGTGACCCCTCGTGACCTGGCCCCTGACTCAGATAAGCAATGCAAACACACTGTGGAGTGGCTGAGGCAGCGGCCGGTCACACACCACGGAGCACTAAGCCACACACTGACAGACGCCACACACACACACACAGTCCTGAGATGGCCTGCATGGATGTCTGTGTGTGTCTGAGGGAACAAGAAAGTAGATGTGTGTCTGGGAGTTGGAGCATGTTTCTAAGTGTCTGTGCGAGTGGGTGTTTTGTTTGTACACACTCGTCTGCACACATGCGTGTCACTTCCTATTTGTTGTTGTGATGTGTTTTCCCTCACCTCTATCCACCCCCACCCTCCACCCCCCACCCCCCCACCCCCAACATACCATCAGAGCATTGACAGACACATCACTCTCTCTGTGCTTTATAGCCACCGAGGAAACGAGGTAAACAAAGCCGGCGAAAGAAGAAGCCATGTTTCTCTTTTATGGCGCGCAATTCTTCACGGGCTTCGCGAAGGGCCACACCTGAGTTATTGGAGAAGACCTGTCATGATGGCTGGCGAGTTGGCGAGGCAGGAATTTTTTACCCACAACATTTTTAAACAAACTTTTGCTATATATCTTGCAGTGTTCTCTAGATGTATTTTGTTCGTCTCGGGCTCTTGTCCCTTTTCCCCCACAGTTCTCAAGGCCTTTTTGTCTGGCATCACAGTCGATGACAATCTGGGCCTCTGTGTTTATTTTTTTGTCCTTGACAGATAATGATCGTGGCACCGAGGCTGTAGAGAAACTATGGGAAGACAAGCGCAAACTCACGCTGAAGAAAGGCAGAGAAAAAAAACACACTATTACAAGAGAGAATCCAGGCGTTTATCTGCAGCCGCCGTGGTCGAGGAAAACCTGTTCTTTGTCGATGTAAACGCTGGTTCACATCAGCGGCTGAGTGGATTCCTACTGGTCTGAGTGTGTACTGCAGGGTTTTAGTCACAGCATCTGCGCTGATTTAGTAAATCAGGTGATCATCCTCATAGCTTCATAATAGATGGAATGAACTACAGTGTTTATTGAAGGGACATTGTGTAACTTCTCCTGTTAACTATTCATGAAAATCAATTATTTTGTTCAAAAGTCTGTTTTTCATTAATCAGTAATCCCCTCCATCAACAAACTGAAGTGTTCCGGTAAGCTCTGAATTTGCCGTTCATATCATTCAATTCAATTCAATTCAATTTATTTGAGGTGGGACAGTATATGTTCATGAACGAAACATAAAATCGTAAACAAGCCGGATTGTAGCCACAGGCTAATTTCCATCCATTGTCCCATACATAGATGTTCCCTGGTACATATCTACATGGAGCGGGTAAGCTCGGTGCTGGCTGCCATGTGGTGTCTCCATGTTTTTATGTTCAGTGGCAGCGTGACGGTAGGAAACCACGGAAACTCAGCGGAGACACCGGAGCTGTCGGCTCAGGTGGAGGTGGCGTCTGTGAAAAGTCACCGCGGTAACACAGTGAGGAGGAATGGAGCGTTACACTGATGCTGCATTCACCTGCAGTCGGGCAGACGGCCGTTGGTAACAAACCAGATGTCATTTTAGCCACAGAAGTCGAGAGAAAGATGGTAAAACGTGGGTAAGGTAAACAATATGACATCGCCATGACAACATATTGTCACATGTATTGTTTGGCCTCGTGCTGACGGACCACGTGTTTATATAGAGGCTTGTTTATGCCGTTACGTGCAGCGACTGTCGTCCGTCTGCCGTCTGCCCAATTTCACGTGAATGCAGCATGAAAAATATGATTGAGTTGCTTGTGATATACAACCACAACGCTACATGGGAGTAATTCCTACACACTGTACCTTTAAAGCCAATGCTATAGGATCTTTCCACCAAGATGAACCTAGTGCTGCTTCTGGGTGGGTATGAGAGGATGGGGATGGGTGTAACATGGGTCAGTTGTAACACTTTCAATTTCTCCA
This sequence comes from Trachurus japonicus, assembly GCF_045865225.1. Classification (NCBI taxonomy): domain Eukaryota; kingdom Metazoa; phylum Chordata; class Actinopteri; order Carangiformes; family Carangidae; genus Trachurus; species Trachurus japonicus. The sequence goes on along the minus strand of NC_140927.1, from coordinate 5,006,227 downwards.
ATCAGGAACAAGTTATGAATCACCTGATTCACTCTGTTTATGCTCAGTCCCCATTTCCATATGTGAGGAAGTAGCACCCTATGTGGCAGAAACAGATCATTTTAGAAGGTGAGGCATGAAAGCATTTTCTTCTTGTTTTTACTTCATTTATTTTTGTGATAGCACTGCCTTCTTTGCAGTTAAACTCATCAAACTTAAAGGGATAGTTCAATATTAGGTTAGTAGGTTCCTTTAATTGTCAGTACAAGCTACAGTATTTTTAGAACGGCGGAGCAGAGCCGCGAGCTGCTCAGAGCTACGCTACGGAGGCTCATGGGATTTCATGGTTTCCCTCATCAAACTCATCAAATACACAATCCAACAACTCCAAAACGCTCTGGTGGACAAGTTGTGACCTGCACATTCACCACGCTATGAGATAATAACACAACGTTACCAGACAGAGTTGTTTTAGAGGTAAATTCATGTGAAACCGCTAATACGTGTTCCCGTCTGGGACAGTTTTTCGGCAAGCAGTCTCTGCATTTACCTCGAAAACAACTTTGTCTCGTAACGCTCCGTTATTATCCCTTTTGTGCATTTACTGTTGGCTCTGTGTATGTGATGTTTTAGTGTATAATTAAAAAAAAAGAAAAATAAAGATACTTGTTAGTTTGAGCAGATAACCAGATAACCCTGTACCCTGTTTTTGGTTCTAGTCCAGTGGAGTCCTGGTGCTACCCTGGAACCAGTTCTCCGGGCCTGAGGCCAGTTCTTTGTCTGTAGAAGCAAGAAAAAAACTGGTTCCAAATTTGTTTCTGGCTCTGAACCAGATCTAGAAATGCCTTGGGGTTTGACTGACAGACTGAGTGAGTGAGTGATACTAGTCTCTATTGGGGCACATTGACAGCTGTGTTTTCAACATTTTTTATTTATTCATTTATAAATGTATTCTTTTCAAACCAGACTGAGTTTGAACTTGAACTACATGGCTGGACTTAAGGAACGAGTACGTCTGAACAACAAGTGCACGGAACCACCTAGGACAAAACTACTAAAACTGCACAGTAATAAAACTGCAATAAAAGCTCTATTAGTAGAATCAAGAGTTTCTGTCCATTGTTTTCAATTCAGTTCACCTTATTTGTATAGCACCAAGTCATTGTACACATTATCTTAAAATACACTCCACAGGGTCAACATGATTTACAATTTGAAATGGTTTTAGGAAGTATTAGCACATGATACAGTAACTAGGTAAAAAACAAAGGCTTCATACTGGTGTAACCTAGAGGGATTAGACATAATGACCAGCTAAAAAAAAGTATGTTGCAATTATTTGTATGCAGTTGGGGTAGCTAAATACCCTGTTCTGTGTTTTTTTTTTTTAGTTAACAGTAGTCAACAGTTGTAAAATGTACGGTAATATGTTACACTTTATTCACTGTGTCAAACTTCTTCTGTTATAATGAGAGAAACTGAAAACACATGAGTGATTGAGGATGTAGATCCATTAGAATGCTGTTTACTCAGATATGAAGATCTGATACCAGCTAACACCAGGCTGAACACAGATAGGCTTATTTGTGGCATCAAGCATTATATTTCCACTCCTCATATTCAACCACACTGTGCAAGCAGCATCAAAAAGCCTCTGAATCCTTTAAATGATTCTGATTCCTTTATTGATGTTTTAAGGATAAAGAGCACTGATCGAGATCAGAGTGTTGAAACAAACTGCTCCAGTAGATGTTTATGTATTTTTGTGTAAGCTTGGCAAGAGCAGTGAAGGTCAGGAAGCTAGGATGTGTGTGTGCTCTGCCAGTGAAACAATACTCCCTCTTCTGGTTCAAAACAAAAGGGGGTGAAAAGGATTACCTCTTCTCTCAGCACACACGCAGAAAAGAGGGAAATATTTCTTTAGCCGGGAATGTAAAAGGAAAAAAAAAAACACACATGTGCACAAACACACATGCAGCGTCTTTGCCAAGAACAGCATAGTGCCACTGACAGACATGGAAAGAAAACCATCAATTTATCCACAGTATAAAATCATTTTCTGTTCCTTATTTTATCATCCTAATCATCTTTATTACATAGGTGTGCTCATGTAAATGGACTACACAAGTGAACAATTGAAAAAAAAAAAAAGTTTAATATGTTTTTCAAGTGTCTTTTGGGTATTTGCATAGAGAGGATTTCCTACAGTAAAAATATATATTTGCATACTCTCTCCAGTGCTAATAAACAAAATTGATAGATATTGTTTTCCAGGTCTGGGAGCTTACTGTCAATTTTGTTTAATATATCCCTGTTTACACAGGTCAGGAAACACACTTAGACCGGCTAATATCAGGCGTTTGACATTAATAAGTAGGGGTGGGAGAAAAAATCGATTCACATAAATATTGTGGTATCTTTTTTGACGATTTTTGAATCGATTTTTATTTTCAAAAATCGATTTCTTTTTTGGAATTTTTTTTTTTGGGGGGGGAATCTTTTTTATTTTTTTATTTTTTTTTAATATTGTGCAATGTGTATTTGTTAGCATTTTTTACATACAGAAAGTACAGGTTTTGAAAAGGGTTTAAGTTCACTTTATAATGGAGTATGTTCATTTATAGGCTCCTACAGTATTTGTGTGCAGATAAATGTTAAAAGTGCAGACTAAAATTCAAGAAAATCAGCAATATCGTAGAATGGCAATTTAAATCGAATCTCCATCTAAAAAATCGTAGAAGAATCGAATCGGGAGAAAAGCATATCGTCCCAGCCCTATTAATAAGTTCAATGACTGCTCAGTGTTTAGGTCTACCAATCAATCGTCTTAAAAACCTGTCTTATGTTCAGCACAGTTAAACCCAAACCATGGTACTGTAACTGTACTGGGTTTGGGAATATCTCAAATAAGTCTGGTTAGTGCTGCACTCTAAAGCAGACAGGACCCCATAACTTTATTCTGTTTCTTCTACTTCTAAAGCATTCACAGGCTGGCCGTATAGCACTAATGTGAACAACTGCATCACAATGCATCACATACTGAACTCTGACCTCTTTGTAATGACATCAATCAGAATAACATTTGAAATATCAGCAAAATGCAACAGAAATAGAAAATGTTATGTTTATTATGTTTAAATCGGTTTAGATACTTTGCCATCTAAATTATCTAAATTCAAATTATACTGTATAAGAATATGTATATCTGCAACATTAGCATCTATGATGCTCCAGTCCAGATCAGCAGCTGACAGCTTATTGCCTCCCCTCTGTGTGTGTCTCTGTGTGTTGTGTTACTGCATGTGCAGTCTTTGTCTGTACAGAAAAGCAAGGTTTGGTGCAGTGGAGTAAAACCTTACTAGTGATTCTAAGATTCCAACAACATAAATGTGCACCTGTCAATCCTGACTGCAGAGATACGGGTTCAGTTTGATGCCACTGTCAAAATAAAGGCACAACAACAAAAAGAAAGATAAATGCATCATGATAGATTGAGAGAAGTGAAATATTACTGATATCCAAATGTCTATTGTCAGAATAAAGTATAGTTTGGAAATGCATTTCACTAGAAAAAAAGAGCATTGGGGTGGTCACTATCAAGACTGACTTTGCACGACTTTGGTCTTAATTGCACTGTTCTACAAGAATTGCCTCCAAACAAGGAAACATTCAGAGTTTACTTATATGCATTGTGAACTTTTTTCTTTTTCTTTTCTGGGCATATGGTAATTAACTGCACTTAAGCAATCACACAAACACAAAGCAGAGGAGTGGAGCCTTTGGCTGGATTTTCCAACAGATGCAGAAAATTGAAAAAAAAAAAAAAAAATAGAGAGAGAGACAAAAGGAAAAGCCAACTAAAAGACGGAATTTCTCGTCATCCATCTCTGGGTCTGCCATTTCAACACATTCTCTTTCTCTCGCTCTCTTTCTCTCTCCTTCCTTCTGTCACTTTCCAGCAGATATTGTTTTCCAGGGTGATTTTTCTTTCTCCTCTTCAGACGTGATAAAGGAGTGCACAGTCATATCCCCCCGCTCGGCCTCGGCAAAACAAAGGGTTACAGTGAAAAATGAGAGGCAATTTCCACCCTGAGACCCCCACACCTCCCGACAGCTCCCCCCCAACACTCTCTAAACCTAATATCGAGGTCAAACACTTGATGGCTACCCTGTTCAAATAAAGTTTGATGTTTATTTTCTATTTTTTATCTTGTCACATTCCCTATCTCTTCTCTCAGGGGCAGAAAAGAGAAAAAAAAGGGTTCTTTTCGGTTCTTTTCTCTTTTTTTTTGACATGAAGCTTTGAAACCTGCACCAGATCTGTTTTAATCCAGCAGAGGAACTGCACAATACATCACTATCTACTGTTTCAATAAAGCTCACATCTATAGTATATACACAACATGTTCTGTGTCCCTCTGTTATTCCTGTAAATGCAACACCTCCACAGACACACACTGCAGCATGTGTTACACAATCTGTCGTTACACCATCAAGATAAAAAAATAAAAATAAACGAAGCCGTTTCCTTTTTTATCAAAGCAACAAAACATTGGAATGAAGAGACCGTTCAGAGATTTGCCTGCAAATGACCAGAGGTAATTCACAAATTCCCCCCAGATATGATTGGACAGATATGACATGTCTATTTATGAGATGTCTGTAATAATTTTGGACTCTTTATTCTCAGAGGGATCTCGGCAGCATTTGAAAATGGTATCCTGTCCCACGGTGGCCGGTGTAATGACGGCTAATGGAGGCAGCAGCCGAGCCTGTTTATCGGCTGTCATTTCCTGCTACGGCTCTCTCTGCCTTTTTTTTTTTTTTTTCCATTAGTTACATGAGAAATCAGATGAAATGGCCGTGTATTTGTCCTCCCTTCCCTGTCTCTCCGTCTCCTGCATGCCCACTTCCGTTCCAAATTCCTTATCTCCAGCCCTCACTGTCACACGTTTTCAACAGCAGTGGAGATACTGAAAAAAAAAGAAGAAAATCCTCACTTCCTTTTTTTTATTTCAGTCACAAACACAGAAGCCTCTAGAAACAACACACACACACATAAAAGTAACTGGACCACTGCACAGCAAAGTAGATGACATTTGGGTTGATTAATAACTTAATAACCACAAATGCAATGAGTAGATATATAATAACTAATGAATATAATGAATGATAAATAATAAATAACAGTTTGAGTTTTCATCCATGTAAACACAGGGTCAGCAGTACAATGGGATGTGGAGGATAAAAAAAACAGGTTAGCAAAGTAATTACAGAAGTGTTCAAAAGAATACATAAAAAAGATTATTATTTATTTGGGTATTATTTACCGACTTAGTTTATTTGTTGCTCTGTTCGTGTTACTTTCAGTTTGTCTTTGTATGTATGAATGTGTTTGTATATGTTTTTATATGTATATGACTATATAGAGAGATAAATATTAGTCACCATGTTAGAATAAATCTATATGTAGCTATATAAATATATATTAGAATAAATCCAGTTAAATAACTCATAAATTAATTTATTGTATAGACTATAATGACTAGATGGGGTGGGAGTAAATAAGTTTTACTTCTTCCAACCCCTTTTCGGATATGAAAAAAACAAATAAACAAAAAAAAATCAAATTATCTTTATTTTCAATTTATCTTATTTTATTTTTTATTTTTTTGTTCATATGTTGTCTTTGCAAAGTTTTTATTTTTTATGTCTGTCCAAACTTAAACTAAACTAAACTAAATTAAGATTAATACATAAAAGATGTGATGAGATCTAACAATATGTATACAAATTAGGATTTATGTATTCTAATGAAATATAGACATATAGTAAAGTTCTTGTAGGAACAGCAGTAACGTAAGAAGAATGGAGAGGCTTGGTGGAGTACCTTTAAAGACCACTAGGGTCTGACTCCAGCAGTGAGTCATTCTCCATAGACTCCTGTTTTGGTCTCTACAGCTAATTATCTCCTTAATGACAACCGTTCATCTTAAAGCATAAAGTTTTATTTTATTTTATGAATTTTAATTGAGAGTGTGGCCTCTTTGAGTGACAGATTTGTGAGAGTGCCACAAACTAATGGGGGCCAGGACTCACACACACACACCACACCTCGTGCCCAGTTCTAGATTAGCTGGCTGTTCTGCACTGTCCTGATGCTGATGGTGAGGCACTTTGGTCTGTGATTTCACAGAGGCTGTGCCTATCTTTATTTACAGTCTGTGCTTTTTATTTAAAGGGACAACGAGGAGTTTTTATTTGGTTATAGAAAAGTCTCAATGTGGATGAATCTACACTACCTACACTTGTTAATGGGCCCATTTTCGATAAATATATCATTTTGTCTCTATCGTTATTTTGTTATTATTAGTGGTGGTGGAAATGCTGGTCGAGCCGACCAGCGTTTCTTTACTTCCGGTTTTGTGGCGAGTCATGAGAATAACGCCGCCAAATCGCCGTTTATGGTGGGAACTACGACGGTATGTGATCGTCTTCCAACCTCTGACTTTAATTCTTGATAAATGAAAACATGAGTCTGTCTTGTGCCGGTCAAATACTTTCACGGTGCGCGCGGAGGCTCATAAATGTAGTGTGAAAATGCTTCGCTTTTCCAAAACTCCTCGTTGTCCCTTTAAAAGGAGCAGTGTGAACAGCAGTAGCAGTAAATGTAGTTTTTAATTTGTCACAGAACACATGTTTATACGCATGCCCATGTAACAATAGGTGCTTGTGCAACTCTACACTGTAAAACTTGATGTAAATTTACTGTGAAATGTATGTATGTGCAATCTAAAATTTGAAACTAAACTGATGCCATAGGGTCATTATTTTCACTATCACTATAAGCACAGCCTCAGTATTTTCTCCTGGATGCACCACATGACCACAATAAAATGCGTCACCATCTTAAATTTGTGTCAACAGGTCAAATTGTTGGCAACTTTTAATTCGCAAAAAGAGCCAGAATGTGACGACACAGCGGTAGAGAGGTTGTTGTCGTTGTGTCAAAATGTCCCCTGAGAGGGTAATATTTATTTCAACATTGTTTTTCAGATGCTGCATTTACATTATAGCAATACATCTGTTTTATTACAATAAATCAAATTGAACTGCTCCGGTCATTCCAAAACAGCCAGGGATCCACATAATGAAGAAAACAGTCACATATCTGGAATCACAAAGCAGAAGGAATAATCTGGTAATTCTTGAAAATAAAAGGCTTGGAGTGGCACAGGAAACCCACACCAGGGTTAAAATGTGTAAACATGTTACTACGTTTGTGTTTGCGTTGAATCAATCGCAATGGATAGTTAAATCACAGCTGTCATTTACGCAGAGTATAAAACCTGTTGTCATGTGTGACTGCTCTGCACACTTGGCTATCTTTTTATTTGAGTGAACAAACATGACTTTTACTTAATCCCTTAGGGGATTTGCATAAGAGTTGTACAAACAAGGTCTGGACAACGTGGCCATTAATAGACTGCTTTACCTCTGGGCTACTAACAACATCTGAACACATGCACACTGACCTTTGAACTCCACTGGGCACTTAATAATGCCACTTATCCAGCTGCAGCTCATGTGAATGTTAATGACATTGATGCACACAAAGCGGATGCCATTTGCCAACAACTAGAGTGATGTAGGCAGCTTCATCAACTCCATTGGTTATATTCTCATATAGGAGTTTAAAGGTGTATTTAGACCAGGTTCATTTGGAGCAGTTGTTCTGAAACAGGAAGCGTTTCAACCCAAAGATCGATCACATGTGAACACAGCAACCGCGCTCAGATAGAACAAATGGGTCTGCAATCGCTAAGATTGTTCTGAAACATTTCCATTCGAGCCCTGGAGCGGTTTGTTTGCAGTGAGAATATCAGTCAGTAACCAACACAACACGCAACAAGCTGCTGATGGACCATGGTTCTCAACGACCGTACACGCTGGTTTGGGCTGAAAGTATATACCTAATGTCTCGGGTTGACTTCCTTTTTTGAGGGGGGCAAGTTCGGGTCGGGTTTCAGCCCAAACTATACACAAATGACTCAGGTCAACTGCCAAAGTGCAGTATCTCAGAAATACATTTAATTCAGTCCACCTTTATCTAATCAATTATAGACTTGGTAGTTATTCATAATTTGATGCTTAAACCTGACAATGAAAAACACAAACGGCATTTTTACAGATACTGCACTTTGCCATTGTAGGGCACTAGGGCAGTATACACAAATGACTCAGGTCGGGTCCGGGCTTCAACTGCGGTTCAAATTAAATGTTCAGGCCCGTTAAAACCTCTATTCCATGTTTTTGTTTTTCCCAGTTAACCCTCTATTGCATAGTGTTGCCATATGGCAACAATTACTTTATCTTCATTTTTCTAAAAAGCTATGATATTTTTTTTTGTTTTTTCAGTTAGGTGTGAAAAGGGGGCTTTTACTTTGAAGGACATACAATTTATGAGGTCAAATTACCAAGACATCCTGTTTGCCAGTCCCTTTTGCTCATGGACATCTGCCATGTGAACATCACTGTGCGGGGCTCCCGAAGACCGTCTTTTATTTAGAATTTTGGAAAGTTTTCATCAAATAAAAAATTGAAATCACTATCTGGGGAAAGTAAACTTTATTTTTTTAACATTTAATTCAGTTTTGATGTAATAGTATTTTTGTAATATGCTAAAATACATGTGTTGCCATATGGCAACAGTATGCAAATATGGAAAATTCCTGGTGCATTCAACGCAATTGAGTCCCATTGACTTACATAGCATGAACCTACCCTGAGACTATGTTTACAACCTTTTCTTATATTTTAAAGGTAAAAACATTATATTTTTTAATATTTTGTGATTAAAGGTATTTTGTAACATATTATCTAAATGGACTTGCACTTATATCTTCTAGATAACTGAATGAAATGAAATAAAATGAGTGATTCAATGTACTTCATTGAGATGGGTTGCAGGTTCCAGGTTCTCAGACATTTTAGATAACTGTTGAAATTATATAATGTTTTTATTGTATACATGTTTGTTTGTTAGTTTTGGTTGAGTATGAGATGGATTTGTTGAGTTTTGCTTTAAATAAAATTAGTTTTTGGTCAAAAATGTTGATTTTATGGGACTTTCCACGATTGCATATTGTTGCCATATGGCAACAATTTACCAACGACCCCCCCTTTACAAAAAATTTAAGATTTTTTTTAATATTTCTGTTATTTAGACAATTTTAAGTAATAAAAACATGCAAAACATTTTTTACCATGCCTTAGTAATATTTCATGCAATAGAGGGTTAACCTCCTCATCCTTCAAGGTAAGATTGAGAGAACAATTGGTTCATGCATGGCATTTATTTACAAATTTGAACCACTTGGGACAGTGACCGTGTGAAGACAAACGACCCAAAACAAAAAAAATGCAATAATTGTATCAGTTTAGCCCCTGAATCGGGACAAAGCAAACAAGCCACAGGTCTGAGTGAAGCTTTTCTCCAACACCTTGCATGTGTACAAAATGACTTAAAGGGATAGTTCACCCAAAATTCAAATTTCACTCATTATCTACTCACCCTCATGTGGACTAAGGGCTGGGAGAAGTTCTCCGTGGCTTCTCTGAGTTACAAGGGGTCTCGGCGTAGCAGTGCATGTCCATATAACGGTTGCAAATGGATACCAACTGTCTTCGTAACAAAAAGACACACCAAAAAACATCCAAATACCTCCATGCTGCTCGTATGTAATGTCCGTCTTGTATTGAAGCCCTGAAATGCGAAATTGTCCCGAAAAAAATTAAATAAGTCTATATTTCAAGCTTGTTTTGTAGCGGAAGCTTCTCGAAGCTCCTCTTCCCGGTTCGTCAAATTTGGACGAACGGGGAAGAGGACAGACCCTGGTTCGTCCAAATTTGATGAACCGGGAAGAGGAAGAGGAAACAAGCTTGAAATGTAATTTTTTTTCGGAACAATTTCGCATTTCAGGCTTCAGTACAAGACGGACATTACATAGGAGCAGCATGGAGGTATTTGGATGTTTTTTGGTGTGTCTTTTTGTTACGAAGACAGTTGGTATCCATTTGCAACCGTTATAAGGACATGCACTGCTACGCCGAGACCCCCTGTAACTCAGAGAGGCCACGGATAACTCTGAAAATTCTCCCAACCCTTAGTCGACATGAGTGAACTATCCCTTTAACCAACAAACACAAAGCAAACTCGGAAAGTAGTGTTCCTGTGTGATCAACAGGTTTCAGACTGTATATAATGCGGGCTGGTAATTCCTTTGCACACAGTCTCAGCTGAAGAGCCTCGTGTTCCTCTGGTTGATTTATTCCTAATCAGGTGGAGATGTTCCAGTAAGGGAATGTAGTGTATGTAAGTGTATGTAGGTGGATGGATGGATGGATGACAGGGTGTGAGAGAGCAACATTGGAACTTATTATATAAATATAATATTTTCCAGCCATTGTTCCCAGCCTCTGGGCCACAGACCGGTACCTTGAACCTGATGTTGCCTCTTCTCCTCATTAGTCCGTGATAAGGCCACAAGATATTGATTTAACCTACATCAAGGCATCCATATGCCTAGTAATACAGTGCAGCCTTGGCTTTTTGATCTAACCTGGCTGAATATATTCTGAATCTATTAGTTTTTTAATTCTGTTTTTTATGTGGTCGCATTGCATTTTTATTCTGTATTCTCATAATTTAACGATATTTCAACATTAGTAAGGTGGAGGCCTCAAATAAAACCCATTGGGCGTTTTGCCTCTCCTTCTGATGAATAAATAAATCAAACAGGTGATGTGTGTCGTCATGCTACCAATCAACCAAACTCAAGAATGAATTCCATGAATTACTTTTCCAAACAATGTCACGTTTTATGTTTACATGCTGTCAGTGTGGAGGGACTTCAGATTGTGAGATTATTTTGGCTCCTCAGAGTTGATGGTTATTTCTAAATCCAGCGACTCCTTTCCTTTTAGAAATTCCTCAGTTGTTCCAAGAGCAGTTTGGCCCCCTGTTAGAAGTCCATGTCGACCCACCGGCCCCTGGGACTAATCTGCATGGTCATAGGTTAAGGGATCAGCTACAGGGTCCTGATCCTCAAGAACCTCCCAGCTGGGATTGCTTTACTTCCCCCCTCCATTTCACACACTTAGCTCTATAATGCCTCTCATTACTCTCCCAGTAGAAGGCCTTCTCCCACCCCCCCCAAGCCTCCAGCCACCACCCCCTTTCCCAAACCCCCCGGTATCCGAGATAAATGGAGAAGCGTGAGCCCGGAGGGGGCCCGAGGACTTCCTGCGGCCTCAGCTCTGTGGTCCCAGGAATAGAGTCTTTTCCCTCAACTGGGACGCAGTGCGCTGTCATTATAAATATTTTTCGGACAAGGTCATGTCACATTTACCAATGATGTTTGCAGGCCCGGCCCTCTATTTTCATCTTCCCATTACGGCTGCCTTTGTACTCAACCACTTATGACTGACGACACCGCCCATTCAGACAGTATGGGTTGTCTGCTTCACACCCATTGATATTTCAATCAAAAACGTCAATACACAAAACAGTTTTGGAAAACACAAACGCCCTGAGATCTGATCAAGCAACACATTCATTTGTCTGTACATTATATTTCTCCCGTGAAACAAAACGCTTTGTTCATCATGTTTCTGGATCTCTGTCACAGATAGTGCAACGTTGGGAGATTGCTGGCAACAATCCCACTTGGACATGTTTTAAAAAAAAAAAAAAAAATTAAAATGAATAATTAACAGTCACTTGAAAGCATGAACGTGTAGCGCGTACCCATGTAATGCTTCTCCGCATAGCACATTATCATATCCCAGAGGACCAGAGAGATGAAATTAGCGTTGTGTTCCACCTAAATGCTCGGCTCTGGCAAATTAACGTGCCCTTATTTAGCCTTGTTGTTTGTGAAATGCTATTCATGCTGTTTGTTTCATGTTTAAATCAACGTATTTACACATGAAAAAGATTAACCATCTCTATTAATTACACTAAATTTTCCATCCTGCATTAGCTGCCTCTGCACAGCACTATAGCGTCATTATGGACGGAAATCAGTGGAGAGACATGCAGAACGGGCTCAGATCGATACTGACTGCTCCTCCACTGCTTGTAGGGAAACTAAGCTGCTCTTATCAATTCTAGCATTTCTGCTAATGCTAATTGCCAGAGTAATTTACAAAGATATAGTGTGTGCTGATAAGCCCTCTTGTAGAGCAATTGTACTCTCATTTCTTTCTTCATGAAACGCCCTTACGCAGTACACTTTAATAAATACTAAGCTCTTAGCAGTGCTAATGGGAATTAGGCAGTTCATTGTATTTATGGCCCCAGAGACATTAAAACATTGAAAGTAGATGTTCGCTCAATGTTGTTTCCAAGTTTTTGAGACAGCTGTCTCTAAATCAGGAAGCACTTAGGACTTCTGTGGAAAATGCAAACTGGGATGAAAAAAGTGAAACAGCTGATTCTTTCCCATCAAGTTTAGCTTTTCCTGTCCAATGATGCTTTAGTTGGCACTAGTGATCCTATCTTTATCTAGGCTACTGTTGTTTTTGGATTTCTAGCCTGTATTACTCAAAGTAGCTGCAGTCTGTTGTAAAGAAATCTACATTATTAATCTACCTATAAAAATAAATGTGTTTGGTGATTTGTTGAAATGTCATTTATGGTGTTTTTTGCTGTTTTCTGTGATTGTGTGACTTGTTGATTTTTGGCCACTCCAGACTGTGATAGATTGTTCATATCCAAATTGCCCCAACAAACTTACACCAGTCACTTTAGGCTATGTTCATTGAGGTTTCACAGAGTAGTTACTTCAGACAAAGAGTTGCTGAAGTTATGGTTGCTGGCACTGCAAACGGAGCCCATAGTTGAAACAGAAAAAAACGTGAAGACCACAAAGTTTGCAGCGTCCACTTTGACCCTGGTGATTTCTACCCAAGAAAACATGAGCCAGGTCCAGCAGAGAAGAGGAGAAGTCTACAGCAGGTCTAAGAAAGACAAAACGGCTGAAGGAACACCAAACTAAAGCTAAAGGACTGGGAGCTGTGTTTCGGCAAAATCAAAGGTAATGCTACAACAACCGAAGATACACTTTCTTGATCAGCAGTCACCATGAACCATCACAAATGACCCTGCTTCTTAAAAAAAATACTTTGTGCTTCATTTCCCATCTGGCAATCCTCACAGTGTCGCCATGACACTCCATTCCACCATTACTGTATTGTTGATAGCATAGACTGGTTGATAGACATTGGCCGTGATGACTTTTTAATGAGAATTTTAATGAGAACAATACGGACGAGGTTTTAGCTTTATGTCACATTTTCACGTCATATCACCGTTGTGACTACTGTGATGTTTATGAAGTCTATAAAACGAATTGTTGAACAAACATTTTAGATTAGCTGGGAGTTAGGAAGAGAGAGCACATCTCTCCCACCTTAGCTTCTCTCCACTGGCTTCCTGTAGGATCTAGAATAGACTTCAAAATCCTTCTGCTGACTGATAAGGCTCTTAATGACCTTCCTCAGACCCCACCTCGCTAGCTTCCCTCATGGCCTGCCTTGCTGACATCCAATATTGGATGTCTCACAACTTCCTCCAACTAAATGCAGATAAATCAGAAGTTCTTTTGTTCGGCCCTCTCAGCTACAACTCCCATACTCTTAACAGTCTTGGCTCTTTGGCAGCATGCGTTAAACCTGTTGCAAGAAACTTGGGTGTGTTATTCGATTCTCATCTTTATTTCGAGGCTCATATCAAGAAAACTGTACAATCCTGTTTTATGCACCTAAGAAATATTTCTAGAATCAGACCGTTTTTATCTTTCAACGACCTCAACAAAGTGGTAAATGCCCTTGTTTCCTCCCGTTTAGATTACTGTAATGCCTTGTACACAGGTCTCAGCCAAAGTTGTCTCCACCGCCTGCAGTTGGTGCAGAATGCTGCGGCCAGACTTATTACTGGAACTAGAAGATTTGAGCATATAACACCAGTTCTAGCTTCTCTTCACTGGCTGCCCGTCAAATTAAGAATTGATTTTAAAATTTTATTGCTAACTTTTAAAGCTCTTCATGGCCTTGCTCCTAGCTACATAACTGAGCTTTTAATTTTATACAAACCAGCTGGTAACCTCAGGTCCTCAAACCTGTCTCTTTTGGTTGTACCCAGGTCTAGGCTGGTGACCAAAGGTGACAGAGCTTTTGCCACCTATGCTCCTAAACTATGGAACGACCTCCCTGAGGACATCAAATCCGCCAGCTCACTAATGAATTTTAAATCCCTTTTAAAAACCTACTTTTATAAAAAAGCTTTTTAAATCCCAGAAGGCAGCAGTAGGATCTATCTATGCTCTTATTTCTCTCTTGTATTTATCGACTCATTTTACTGTTGTTTGTTAATGTCTAATATTGTCCCTTTGCCGTTGTTCCATTGTTACTGTATTTTATATACCTGTCTATGCACTTTGTAACTTTGTTAAGAAAGGTGCAATACAAATAAAGTTTATTATTATTATTATTATTAATGACAAAGCTCCGTCCTATCTGAAAGACGTCATCATTCCTTACTGTCCTACCAGAGCACTCCGCTCCCAGAATGCAGGTCTGTTAGTGACTCCCAGTATCTCTAAAAACAGACTGGGAGGTAGAGCCTTCAGTTACCGGGCTCCTTTACTCCTTTCCATGGGTCAAAGAGGCAGACACTCTAACTACATTTAAGTCTAGACTTAAGACCTTCCTTTATGACAGGGCTTTTAGTTAGGTCTGGTTCAGGTAGCTCTGGACCATTTTATAGCTACGCTGCTATAGGCTTAGACTGCTGGGAACACATCTGGTTACACAGAGCCCTCTCCTTTCACCTCCTCTCCCCTCCTCTCCTCTCCTCTCCTCTCCTCTCCTCTCCTCAGTATATCCTTGAACTGCCATTTTCTGTTGTACTTTGTAGTTTGGCCTTGGTGTCTCGCACTCTCTCTGTGTTTCCGCAGATCCACCGGAGCTCCATCTCTCTGCACCAGCCGCCGCCTGCATCGCCCCCCCTCCCACCCTTTCCACTGCTGTTAGACCGGCCTCCCCTCCCTTCCCATGGACCAGTCTGCCACCCAGTCCTCCCCCATTGAGCTGGCCAGCTCAAAAAACGTGCACACAGAAATAGTAATGTTTGTTCAATAATTCGTTTTATAGACTTAACAAACATCAGATTTAGTCAAATGGTTTTGGCAGCCCGGAGCCCCCACATTTGGTGCCTACACCGGTGGCTAACGCTACCAGTTAGCCGCTCGCTAGAATGCTAATTGTGGTGTGAAACAATGGATCATGGGAAAATAAAGTGGTGGATAGACTCTAATTAAATGTCCAACTTTATAGCAGAAATACACATGTGCATCTCTTTAGCAAATCTTTTCTCTCAGATGTGTGTGTCCAACAAGTTCTTGAACCAGGATCCCATTCTATCTTGTATCTCTATGTGTGCCTGATAGTCTGAAATTAACTTGTGAACGTACACACAGTAGGGGAGACCGGGGTTGGTTGTCACACTTTTTACTCATGTACGAATTGCTCATCTTCAAAAAAAACTTTGAACAGTAATTCTTACATTAAATGAAAGCTTAAGGTCTTGGCTTGAAACTGTTACCCTTTTTGTCTTTAGAACATATTGCAACAAGAAGTAATTCACCATGAAAGACACTCTGACACAATGTGACAACCAACCCCATCACGGGGTTGGTTGTCACAGGGTATGGGGTTGGTTGTCCCTGTGGAGGTTCAATAGGGTTTCAGTGATATATTAGGATTTTAAAAGAAGATGTGTAACTTTCTTGTTTTTTAAGCTAGACACACCAAATAACTTTTGAAATGAATACCACCTCGATAATAATCACCAGCGCCCCGAGAACGATCAAATTATCAAATCATTATGAATGAGTTACCTCATTTGGCAACAACAAACAGCATACCAAGAACAGGTAGCCTGCATGTCCAATATTATAATAAGGCTGAGGCAGGTGATCAGTTCTCTGAATTATCTAATGAGAAGTAAAATGGAAGAATTTGCAGTGCTATAAAATTATTTCACTGTGAAAGCCATTGTCACATATGTGACAACCAACCCCCAGAGCAGTGAGACAACCATCCCCAACTGACCATTTAACAAACATGTTAAGCTAACTACCACATAGCTTTAGCTTGCTGGCTAAAAGATGACTACAACAAAAACTACCACTTTTGTTTTGTTAATGAGTGTTTTATTGTGAAATGACTAGTAACGTGTAAGCTGTTATTACAAAAATAACACAAACATGAAAAATTACTCTGACCCATAAAAATGATCAAATATATCCTCACCTCAATGTTTAGTGTGCATTCAACAAAATGACTATTGCAAAATGAACAGGAAGTCAGGGCTCAAATTTAATATCAACATCATGTCACAGCGCCCTGTAGTGTGGCTGTAATAAGCACTGTGACAACCAACCCGTGAGACAACCAACCCCAGTCTCCCAATGCCTGTAATTGTTAACAGCTGATGCTGATTTTCTTTTTCCACACACACACACACACACACACACACACACACACACGTTCACATACACACACAACTAAGATCATCAATAAGGCATCAAGATACAAGTAGATAGGAGGGAAATAAGAGCAGCAGAGGTGAAACAGACCTGTAGAGAATCACACATCAAAGCAGAACCTCTCTGCCTAAACTGAGTCTAAACAGAGATCATATCTACACACTGCAAAAAGTGCCAATTCTTATAATCAGTCTATATAAGCAAATGCAATATCCACATATTAGTGTGGGTCATTAACATTACGTCAATCATATTTCCTGTGATTATGGCCTTAATAGTGTAATGAATCTACAGTCTTGAATACAATGTTCTGTCTTAACATTTGTGATGAGCTGTGATGTATCTACATTGAGTGTCGGTTACCAGTACACAATGGTCGTGGTTTAGTTTTTTTTAGGGCAAAATTTTGTAAAGTACCTCCTTAACATTAGACCATCTTCGTTGTCATGGTTACAATAACAACATGGTTTACATCATCAAAAGGTCATCAGAGAAAGAGCTTGAATCAAACACCGCTCTCATCCACCCACCCCGACCTCCACTTCTCCCTTCAGTCCTGTCAGAATGATAACATGCATGGGGCAGGAATAAGCTGAGCCATTCAATTTTAACAAATGTATTATGGTGTATGTCAACCTATTTATCACACTACTGGTCAAATGCATTTAAATATGCACCTCTTTTTCTTCAAGTTGCTGTCTGAAGCTGTTCTGACTATAATGACATGGCTTCACACCATGGCTCTGTTTTCATGAGCAGCAGCGGTTAAATGAGCCCGGCCCACTGCACCTGAGCTGGTTTCTCTGCTACTAAAAGTTGGAGACAATCGTAGCCAATCATGATCACACTGACTTTAAAGTTGAATTCACTTTTCAATTCACTCTGAACAGCCTGGAGATGATACGATCATCATGTTTTCTGTGCATGATCATGTAGTTGTATCTGTCTTTCCAATGACTCATCTGCCACAAAACTCCACTGTGACACACTGTATGTGAGTTCTCATGTTGTGTTTTGTGTCATGAAAGGATTCTAATGTTTAATTCAGTGATGTTTTTTGACAATCTGCTAAATAAATAGTTGCCTCATCTGTATTTTATAACAACAGCATGAACCTGTAATGACCGTAAAATAAATTAAATAACAATTTCCTGTCAAATTCAGGCAGTAAATTTGGCTATTGTTTATTCGGACAATAAAGACATAATGCCGGGTTGTTTTGGTTTGAATCCAAATTGCCCCAACAAAATTACACCAGCCAGCGGCCACTTTACGTTCTGTTGAGCTTTTACACTTTGGATAAGGAGTTGCTGAAGTTATGGCTGTTGCCTGTTCTCCTCTTCTCTGCTGGAGCTGGCTCATGTTTTTTTGGTTAGAAATCATCAGGGTGGAAGTGGACGCTGCAAACTTTGTGGTCTTCACGTTTTCCTATTTCAACCGGAGTACTGGGCTCCGTTTGCAGCGTCCACTTCCACCCTGATGATTTCTAACCAAGAAAACATGAGCCAGCTCCAGCAGAGAAGAGGAGAAGTCTAGAAAGACAAAACCGCTGAAGGAACACCAAACTAAAGCCTAAGGACTGGGAGCTGTGTTTCGGCAAAATCAAAGGTAATGCTATAGTATGTTTTTTATATTTGTGTCTTGTAGTATTTAGTTTGAACTCACTGAATTAGAATATTAAAGCAGATGTCACCTTCTCACATGCATTGCCTTGTGGGTTGGTGAATTCATTCATTCAATTAAAAAAAATTAAAAAAATGCGGTTTTGAGTGATTTAAACAGCTTAAAATCTGTCCGCTCCCATCTTACACTGCTGTGGCAATGTGGAGACAGGCATAACTACTGCATAACAGGAGAAATTAAAAAGAAAATATTCAGATTCATTCATTTAGACCTAAAATATTAGGAAACTATCGCCCCAGGTTGAATTTGACTGGAATTGTCCTTTAAGGTTTTGAAATGAACTCTTTGAAGCTGGTTTAAAATGTAACCCTCAGTGTCCACCACACCACAGACACTTCCATTCTAATCAATACAGCTGTGTGCAGGCTATGAAAGGGCTCACATGTCTCTCTCGCTAAGTTGCTATGTACACACGGATAAAGCCTTCCTCTAGGCTTTGAGTCTATTTCATTGTGTGATTGATTGATTGTGAAAACATGGATGAACTACAGTCATTACTGCGCCTGAATGCATCCTGTGTGGAGAGACACAGGCAGCAGACAGTGTAGTGCTCCAACTGCAGCTCCCATTGCCCTGCAGAGATATGGGTGTCACAAACGCTGACCCCAGTGCAGCGGTTGCCGGGACCACCGTGTGTGGAGGATCACAGAAGAACTGTTCATCCATCTCCTCCCTCAGCAGCAGAAACAGATTAGCTTTTATTGACATTAAAATACATGATGTCACTGTCACTTTATTCCCTTGTTTTTTTACATCTGGTAACAAGTACAACTATAAATCAAAAGATTGTGTGCGAAAGGTGGGCGAGACAAACCAGATAAAAGTGTGCATCTCTCTTTGTGTATGCATGTGAATTCCCTTGTGTACAATTTGTTTTGTGAGCTGTGCACCATGCAGCAGGATGTGCTCACCCTGCAGCAATTTTAATCCCACTGAATCAAACTTGAAGGACTTCTCTACATTTTCTTGTTCCTCATTTTATTCTTCAGTCCCCCTCCCCACCCTTTGCTGTGGCTTCCCTCCCCATATGTCTCTCTTTCTCTTTCTCCTCCATCTCTCTCTTCCTGTCTGTCTGTCACATGCTCTCCCATCTCCTCACACATGCTTTGTCTTTTTTCTTTCCCTCCTCCTTCACGCAGATTACCATGTGGTGGTTTAGGCGTCTGGAGAACCACCTACCCCAGCCGGTTTAGGTGAATCAGTTGCCATGGCAATCAAACCCAAATAACCAGCAATGGCATGTTAATTATGGTTATTACTGTATGAAGTCTGTTCCAAGAAAATGAGAGATGTTGTTTTTCTGTGGAGGGATTAAAGAAAGAAAATGTCAGAGGTGAGGCAGTTTGGACAATATAATTCATAACAGAACGTTGATTGCAGAAGCGCCGGGTCCTTGCAAACAGCATGTGACTGTGTTGGTGCAAAATGGACAGTCCATTGGCTCACATGAAAAACATGTGTCTTTGGATGGAGCCCATGGAAATAGATATAAATACTCAATAAACCAATAATTTGCCTGGATAAGGCGAGACACTACAGGCAAAACACTGTTATTTAATGCACTGATCTTTTTTTTTCTTCCTTAACTTTCAGAAAAGTTGAAAGAAATGGTAGAAAATCCACATTAACGTGGTTGTTTTACTTCATTTTGTCTCTTTCGTCAGTGGATTTCTCCTAAATTCACCAAAAGTTAACAGCTGCTGTGACATACTGTCAGGTATCATTGTAAAGCTCTCTCTCTCCTGAACAATTAGGGCCGGATTTACTAAGATCCCAGATAGCGGGCGGTATATTGTTTGCACCCGCTAAAATATTGCATGTTTGGTTAGTGCACGCAAAACAGCTGATCTACTAAGAGTAACCCGCTAAATGAAAACATGTGCAAACCGCAATATGTAAATGAGGGTTTTGCGAGCGGTAATCGTTTCCGCCATGGAGAGAGTGGACAGAGAGCTGGACGGACGAAGGGACAGAATGACATTTGATCCGATGCATACACAGCATGTGTGTTCATCTCTCTCACGCTCTGTTTAGATAAATAAACACAAATCGCTACAGGGCCCAACTCGTCATAGAGTGACGAACAGGCAGCAGCTGCAGCGACAATCACACACCTATAACGTGTGTGTGTGTGTGTGCCGCCCATGATCCAGTGGATTAATAGAAAGCTCAGGTGGGACACACGGATCTAAACGCTCTGACCACTGACCAGAGGGATCAAAGACAGGTGAAGGCAGCGGTGACGTCTCTCAGTCGGAGCTGAGCAGCCAGGTACTGGAGAGGGAGGAGAGGAGAGGAAAAGAGAGGAGCGCACTGCAGGACAGACGTGTGCCGTGCGTAACGGCGCGTAAAAGACTTTTAACACGGCTGAAAAACTGTTACAGAATTACCCAGACGTGAGGAAATGCAGAGATGTAAGATCATGGAGCTCTGACAGGTATCAAACCAATAAATGCATACGTTTTCACAAAGTTGTATCAGTTAGTACATGGTTTTCAGACGTGGTAAATAAAGACGCAAAAACAGCCACCGCAATCTCTTCCTGGTTTGGTAAATCACATTGCCCTCGCTAAATAAATCGATTTGCATCTACTCCTCCCAGTATTTTTGCACGTTCTGGCTATTTACATATTCATCAAGGCAAACACGCTAAATGGATTGCACGTGCTATTTTGCCCATTTGAGAGACGCAATCCTCGGTGCGTCCGGTTAGTAGATCAGGTTCCACGTGTGTTTGCGCGTGCAATCACGTTTGCACACGTTTTAATACACGCAAACCTTTAGTAAATCCGGCCCTTAGTCTCCAAAATTGTCATTTCCTCCATATCAGCAACCAATAGGAAAAGTACGATTTATATTAACAATCTATGGAATTTTACAGTACAAGTCTTTAAAGGCCGTTTTCTCAAAATGAGTTTTTCCTCTGAGCCTGAAATCTCCACTTCAGCAGCAGAGACACCAAACCTTCCAGTTGTATTCCTGTCTATATTCTGAAGGTTTTTACAGAGAGGATTGTTGATATATCATTCAGAGCCTGATTTATACAACATTTTATTCCTAAAAACATGGCAAAATTTGATTTTTTAGGGCTGGTGACAGTATTTTCTCATTTACAGAGCGATAAAAAGAGATATCCAAAATCCCCTCTGTAAAAACTTCTGACTCTAATATGTCAACAAAATAAAACAGGAATTTTGAAAGGGGTGTTATCCCCATTGATTGTTCAGATTTTGGTTCTGGAAATGTCTGCAAATTAGCGCATATTTCATTAGATATTGCCTCATTTACATATTTAAACATAAAATTTGACACAACTTAAATTTACAAAAAAAAAATGTCTGAGAAGTTTCATGGTGATATATGATAAATTTTTACCCTATTCACCTGTAGTGTCTTTTTTTTTTATCATTGAAAAGGATTGAATATCCTCATAGATTTCGATTGTGAAACAGCATTTTCAAACTAGACATACCTCTGTCTGAGCCAGAGTTGGGATCTGTTAACAGGTGACAGCAACATCTTTTCTCAGTTTGTGAAGGGAAAACAGAGCCACGAGCAGAATATCCATCATGTCACAAGAAAACAAAAAAAGATGTCATGAGGGCGCCTGCCCTCCTGTAGAAAACCAGCCCCTGGCTCATTATGTTTTGTTGGTAGGTGACATCTAGCAATCATGGCGGGAGCAAAGGGTGGTTAACTGCATTGTTATTATTGTCACCATGACAACAGAGATTGTCGCTGTCAAAATCGCAATCTTGTTTTATTACAGTATGCCCATGAAACAATGGCTGCCGCCGTGCCTTTAATTCCAGGACAGACGGATGAGTCGCAAACACAGACGACCTGGACGGTTCAGGTTGGAGGGGCTGCTGTTGTGAAGGGGATGTGACACATTGAATTTACAGAAATACATCAGATTTGTCTTTCATTATGGTCTAGCAGAACCCATGAATCCTTTGCTTATTTTCTGTCTCCACTAAAAACTCAGCTGGTAAACAGCATAGTTACAAAATATCCATTCCTCCTAGAGAATCATATTCATTTTTTTTTCCTTTTTCCAGCCTCCCAGGTACTAATGGACCTTACTGGTCTGCTAATGTAGTGTAGCTGCTTCTGCACTTGTTCGATAGCCTTCTCCGTGGGGCTGGCTCACGTCAGTGCACATTCACAATTGATATTCTGGCTCTTAAGTCTTTTCAAAAGGCTTTCATAACATGCATGTTTACCATACGCTGACAGTGAGCGAGAAGGAAGCAGGAGAGACGGAGATGAGAGGGAAAACAGGAGGAGGATCGACAAGACGAAAAGCCTTGCTATTTTCCAAACCGTCTGTTCCTCTTGCATCTAGCCATTACACCGCCGTTAACATCTCCTCGTCAGCTTTCTGGCTAATTAGATCCAATGGTGTCTGTGTGTGTGTGCTTTGCATATGTGTTAGTGCTGTTGCTATGGCAATAGTCTTTCTATGTTACCCCACTAACTGAACACAAGCAACTTGCCACCTTTCATACACCCACGTTTGGGTGGCTAATGTCCTCTCTGTGGCTTTTAGCTCTTTTGAGCTAGCTTTAGTCAGGATGGATTTGCCCATTTGTATGTTGTATTTCTGTGTGGGTTGTAAGCCAATAAGCATGTGTCCTCTGCTGCTATGTTTCCAATGTGTTGTTCCTCTCCAGGCGGCAGGAGGGGATCAACTCACCTGGATTATTTCTCTGCACTTTATTGATTCGGATCAACTCCTGTGAAGAGTGATACATGTGTGCGACTGCGACCAACACAAGTGTTGAACTCCACATTTGAACATGAACAGGGCACTTTACATCATGCACTCTACAGTATACCCTTCACTTTATACTGTTACTATTTGTATTGTATTGTTTTAATAACTATACCTGCCAAGGGACCAAGGATGCAAATTAGCAGTCATGCTATCTCTGGCCTATTTACAAAGTACTTAGAGGATACTTGGGGGGTACTTTAGGGGAGACCAAGACTGGGTTAAGTTAAAGGGATAGTTCACTCAAAATTGAAATTTCACGCATTATCTACTCACCCTCAAGTGGACTAAGGGCTGGGAGAAGTCGTCAGTGCGATTACTGACCCCGGCTTCAATACAAGACGGACACTACATACGAGCAGCATGGAGGTATTTGGATGTTTTTTGGTGTGTCTTTTTGTTACGAAGATAGTTGGTATCCATTTGCAAGCATTATATTGACATGCACTGCTACGCCGAGACCCCCTGTAACTCAGAGAAGCCACGGAGGACTCTGAAACTTCTCCCAGCCCTTAGTCCACATGAGGGTGAGAACTATCCTTTTAAGGGTTAAGGATACATCAAGACATATTATTTTGTTGCTATATATATTTCAGGATGTTGTGCATCCTGATAAACAGAATGAGTTTGAATAATTTTTTTGACAATATAGCATGTCCAAAGAAAAGTGGTCTGGTGGCTCAACTTACCCCATAGGTATATTGAGCATAGGAGCGGGCTAAGTTAAGCCACCCCCCTCCTGTCCTTCCATCCATCTCCCATCTCCCACCTCCCCCTTTACGCCATACTCCACCTGTCCAGGTTGCAGCTGAACACAAACTGCTGGGAACTGCTGCTGAGTTTTGCAATTACATCATATCTTGGAATAATAACTCATATTTCTCTTTGAAAGTAAAGCTTGGCTTAACATAACCAGCGTTGCCCCTTCTCAGGAACTTACTTTTGTACTTTTGTAATCATAAAAACCCAGAATCTTGATTTAGAAATTAAGACATATACAGACAAATTACACTCATGGATACTCATTAGTATGTAGTTTATAAATACAGTTAGTGCTTATCAATGATGACTAAAACATTTTTAACTGTGTTTATTAATTAATAAGTACACACTATTAAGCATTATATGTGACCCGATCCATCAAAATGAGTCACAGTGACCCAAATTTCAAAGTTGAGATTTTGGTATCAATGGAAAGATTAGAAAATAAGCTTTAAAATGATACCCTAGTCAAAGTCATACATTTGATGGTTTTCGAGATGTGGCCATTTGAATTACGATCTCCTACTCTCTTATTCTGTTCTAAAACCTGAGAAAATAGCAGGTAAAGTTTTTGCCAGTGACTCTGGCATCTGTTCCTGTACCACGTGATTACACGCACCCTATAAGGTCCCTTGTTGTCATAGAAAGCAGGCAATCTCACAATTCAGATGCTTTTTACAGCTCGTCTCTATCATAAACGGTTCAGAAGTTGTCATGTTTTGTTGACATTTTGTAAAACATGTGCAAGTGTGTACGTTCGGTTTAGCATCGTGGCTACGTTCGGTTTAGCATCGATGCTACGCTCTGTTAGCGTCGATGCTACTCGGTTTAGCATCTGTTTCTTACCCGTCCCTGTTCGTCATAGAGGCACCATTCAATGACCGTCGGAAAGCGGAGAATCCCGCGATTCAGATGCAGTTTACAGCTCGTCTCTATCATGAACGGTTCAGGAGATATTTCATGTTTTGCACTGAAGCAACACTCATTTTCAGAGGGTTTAAGTTGCAAGTCAACTTTAATCATCATTTACGTGCCTTTTCTCAATTATCTGGACTGTGAAACTTTGGGAGATTGTTTTTGAATGTCATTGCTTTGAAATTAGGGTAAAGCATTTTTTTTAAATTTTTCTATGGGTTTTCCACGTTCTCAGCTGATTATCTAAAAATAGATCGTTGCGACTTCCGACTCATTTTGATAGAACGGGTCACATATACTGAATTTCTAAAGTGTTACCGACAATTCTCATGAAACTTAAGATCAACTGAATTCACTTTCGAGATTGAAACATGTTTTCTTCACATGCTCAATTTTTCCTACGGTTTGCTGGAAACAAGGGGTGGCTCAACTTACCCCACAGTCTCCCCTACTGAAGTTTGTTACTGTCCGTTTCAAATGAACAAATGAAAAATAAATAAATAAATTTAAAATTAAAGCCGCAAGCGGCGATGACGGGCCCTCGCTCACCCATGCGACCGCGGGGCCTGAGGCATGTCGGGGCTGCAATGTTTTGTTCATCCACCAGGTGGCGCTAAGCAGTTGTAGGTGGGTGCATTCAGGGGCGGCCCCTCATCACTCATGTGAAGTTTGGAGTGAATCGGACAAAGCATGAGGGAGTTATAAGCAGTTAATGGTTCATCCACCAGGGGGCAGTAATGGTATGCATGCAGGTGTGTTCAGGGTCAGTCCCTCATCACACATGTGAAGTTTCGTGGAAATTGGACAATGTTGATGTAAAATATGGCACTTCCTGTTTCCACTAGGGGGCGACATGAGTGAGATCGTCTACGAGCATATGGAGACGTTGAGGTCGTGACCCTTGACCTCTGTACCAATTTTCATGATGATACGAGTTCATTAAAGCCATCAAAAAGCCAAACGTATTTTAATGGCGAGGAATGGTCGCCGCGTCGCCACACGGCCGCCATTACTCATAGCTTCACAGCGTTCATGATGTAGCTTCACCACCTTAGTCTGCATGTTTTAGAAGTGGAATGAAGTTGATGGGGTCAACTATGTGCCATCAGTACACGTTAAAGGAAAACCTGGCCACTTTCTGTTACCACCGGGGGGCGCTATGAGTGACGTAGGAAATTAATATATCGGGACGTTCAGGGCGGAGGAATCATCATGTCCAGCAAGTTTGAAGTTGATCGGATAAAGTATGTGGGCGTTAGAGCTGTTCGAAGGTGAAATGGCGAGCAAACGAAAAGTCACCAAAATCCTCATGGCCCCAGAAGCCACGCCCTTTGACCTAGAGACCTGCGGAGCACAACTTTTGATCAGAGTGGCATCTCGACGGTCCGTAGCCAATTTGAAGTCAATCGGACGAAATCTGTGGGAGGAGTTAGATCAAACAGGTCAAAAGTTCAAATCAAAATGGCCGACTTCCTGTTGTGATTTCACCATGTCATTAACACTAGAACCGCCGTGAGGTCATTTTGACCTCTCTCGCTTCTTAAAATGCAAGTAACTCTGTTTGCGTAAAAACCCTATGTCTCCCAGTCGGTGACTTTTCCTAAAAGTGTGGTCTACATCATCTCATGCGTTTTCATGATTCTAGTATAAAAGAGGACGAAGAAAATTGTGTTTTTACCTTGAACCGCCAAGAGGTCATTTTGACCTCCATTCATTCTAATGCAAAAATGGTAAATGTACTGCATTTATATAGCCATATACATTATATAGCCAGCCAGACACACAGCTCAAAACACTTTATAGTAATGCTTCACATTCATATACACACACATACTTTACAAAAAATAACAATAGTCGTTGCTAGGCAACCAATATAGACGACTCTTTATTTTTCTATTTTTCGAACAGTGTGTGTATATAAAAATGTATAAAATTGATTTTCCAATCATTGCATTCTGGGCTAAATAATGTCCATTTAGTCACTCAGTTTGTCAGTTAGTTAGTTAGATAGTTAGTTATTTAGTTAGTTAGTCATTTTGACCTCATCCCACAACACAACACGAGTTCAGATATTAGAAAGTTGTCAAACAGTTAAAACAGGTGTCAAACAGATAACAAATGAACATTACTAATAAACATTGAACATAACAATGACAGTCCCTTGCTCTCATGAGAAATGGACATGAATTCAGAAATTTGTAACAATTCTGAAATTTTTTATACACACACTGTTCGAAAAATAGAAAATTAATGAGTCGTCTATATTGGTTGCCTAGCAACAACTTTTGTTATTTTTTGTGAAGTATGTGTGTGTATATGAATGTGAAGCATTACTATAAAGTGTTTTGAGTTGTGTGTCTGGCTGCTTATATAATGTATATGGCTGTATAAATGCAGTACATTTACCATTTTTGCATTAGAATGAATGGAGGTCAAAATGACCTCTTGGCGGTTCTAGGAGTACATGGAATGTTGGCGGTTCTAGTGTTAAGAGGCTTTTTTGTGCGTCTTGCCATGTTCTATAGGCCCACCAAATTTCATGCATGTAGGTGAAACGCAAAGGAGGGGCTGATGTTTTGAAATTTTCTAGGGGGTGCTACCATTTGAGCACGCCCATTCCCAAAGACTTTAAAATATCAAATTTTTTCGCGAGTCCTGATGTGCATGCCAAAATTTACGCGTTTTGGGGCATGTTGAAGCCCCCAAAAATGCGATTTTAGGGAGAATATAATAATAAACAAAGCAGAAACAATAGGGCTTTTGCTGGGCGACTTGCAGTCGCCGCTCGGGCCCTAAAAAGCTACAACTTCCCAGGTGTTCTATTATAACCGTCATGATGAAGCACAGGACGCTGGGGTTAAACATTAAAAAACATGATGCCGATGTGCCTGCTCTATACTCAGACTTAGTCTGAGCAGATATATTGTAGCGAAGCACAAAACATCCTTTATGTCGCTGACAGAGGTTGAGATGTAAATGTCAGGTCAGGAAGTGTGGCGGAGGAGTACAAGGGTCAGAGAAGGGGAAGTGCTGTGTAGTCCTTTCTCTGCTCGTCTGCTATTTTCAGTGGGAGAAAGTATAAGACCCCTGTGTGTCTCAAGTGTGGCAGACTGGGAGGGAGGTGCATCACCGGGAAGGGTTAAGCTGCTGTCAGTCAACGTCAGCGCACGCTATTTAGATTCCAATTACACCTGTCAGCTCAGTCTGAGCCCTCATCTGTTGTTCTCTCTGTCTCTCTCTCCCTCTCTCTCTTTGTGTGTGTGTGTGTACTGTATGTGTGTGTCTGGCTCTCTAAACCCTCACACACTCTACCTCTGTTCTGCAAAACCATGCACTCATTCTCCTCCTTTCTTTATTCAAGTGTAACCTCCCTGTGTGTCAGTCAGTATTACCGTCTGTTCGATCCTCTTCCCGACCCGGATTCTGTATTCACTGCTTCTTTAATCCTCTTCGTTTTATATTACCTTTACACAATGAGGACACACAAGTTTCAGACGCGACAGATTTCAAACAATGTGAAGGTAAACAGTGAAGTGATATATAGACACCGCTGTTGTGTAGTAGCGGTAAGTGGTTCCTGTTTCTCTAGATGGATGGAGGAGTGGATCAGGGCTGTGATTCTCAGTTTGAACCGTAAAGGGCTGGTCCTGACCATAACCTGTATAAATAGCTGGATGTGGTCCACAGGTTTCTGAGGAGCATTTTTAAAGCTCACAATGAGCTGCTCCACTGTCACTATCTTGGCAGAGCCTGACTCCGCCTGACTTAACTCCCAGCTAATCCAGAAATGGCTAAATGAGAGGCACATCTGAGACTTTGGTGCATTCACTCAGCCACATGTCACTCAGAATGACATGATTTATAATAAGTGCACATTATTAAGCATTAGTTAAAGGTATAATATGTAGGAATTACCCCCATTTAGCGGTGTGGTTGCATATCTGAACCTAATCTTGATGTTGCATTCACGTGAAATCGGGCAGACGTCAGACAGACAACAGACGCTGCATGTAACAGGATAAACAAGCGTCTATGTAAACAAGTGGTCCGCCAGCACGAGGCAAAACAATACAGGCGTGACAATATGTTGTCATGGTGATGTGGTATTGTTTATGTAACACCCTTTAGTTACACACACAGTGTAATCCCATAGACTGTAAAAAGAATGGACGTAGCGTCCGTGACGTCACCCATTGGTTTTGGTGAGTCTGTTTTGTGCCGCTACTACGGGGGTTTGAACCGCGCCATGTTGGATTTGACTTTCCATATTTGGAGCGGTGCGGCCGTTAGCCGGCCGAGAACCCACCCACTGGCCTCGAAGCAGCGGTCTCCGGACCTGTCACTCAACGTTTCCGCGCCCTAATTGGCCAGAATTTTAAACCTAATAACAGTAAAACGGTAGAGTAAAAAAAAAATTCACCCCCCTCAGAGTGTGTGGGGGGTGCTATGAGTGTAGTCATAGTGCATTATGACTGATTATGATGAGCATTATAATGCATTATGAATGCGCTCATAATGCACTATAGAGGTAGTCTTCATAGAAAGTGTTACCAACATTTCATATCACACACTTTTATGTGTGTTGGCTGTTAAAAATTCATTTTATAGCTGTATATGATACATTGTCAATGTGAATAGTCAAGTTCATTGATTTAAGATTTAAAAAGAGAATAAATAATGTACAGTTGATTTAGATAAATGTATAAAAAGAGAGAAAGAGATTAACAATAGATATAAAACTGCTGCTCTATGCAGGTTGGTTTTTATTTTGGTGTATGAAACGATTCTGATGGCGAGCCAGAGCCCAAACCTGAGGAACGTGGAGCAGGACACCGGCTTACATGCGTGGAGGGTGTGACGTCGGAACAGCTCATCGTGCATCTGGAGAAAGCATCTATCACATCATACAGATAAGACACAAAAAATCTCACTACCCGGGTAGATGAACAATTAGTTGCACCACCATACATTAAAGGACTAATACAAAAACTGTGGACACTGACAAAATTTGACAATTGACTATTTTTGGACTTTATTAGACTTTGTTTGTTTATTATTTTGGGCCCATTATTTTGTTTGCACTTTGAACAATATTCCATTATTTCATTTGCACTTTGAACCATATTTTCATTATTTCATTTGTACTTTGAACAATATTTTTCTATTTCATTTGCACTTTAAACAACATTTTTGTGAGTTGTAAATTTGTTTATGCTGTTGGTTACAACTGAGGTTTTGAATGGTAAATACCAGGTTGAATTTACTGGGTTTTGATACATAGAGAAAAATATTAATCCAGTTATAGCTGAGCTAATTCAGTGTCGGTATTAAGAGTGGCTTTCCTGCCAATAAAGAACATTTTGTTACTCTTTTTCTAAACTGTGGTCCACGTCATTTAAATCCTTCTTGGATAAAAACTGTAGGATACGAGAAAGGTTTTCTCCTCGGCTCAGAGCAGAGCCGAGGGACTGACAGACCCGTGTTTCGGTCCAAACACTCTATGTAAGTGATTGCTGTCGGAAGATATAACTATTTAAGACTTATATTAACACAAAAATAACGCTTACTTCTGCTTTAAGTGAAATACGTATTTATGAAAGACATATTTGATTTTTGCTAATAAAAAGCCAAATCATTTTCCGTAAATAATTCATAACGCATGAATACTCATTAGTATGTAGTTTATAGTGTTAGTGCATATCAATGATGAGAAAACATTTTTAAATGTGTTTATAAACTACATACTACTGAGTATCAATGCGTTATAAACGATGTATTCAGTATTCAAAGCTTAACTAATGCTTAATAGTGTGTACTTATTATAAAGTGTTGCCAAAATGACACAAGTAAACATAACTTCAATCTTTAGCCAAATGTAAACAGTTAAAAAAGAATTACAAATACAGAAAGAGAAAGAGGAAATATAGAGAGACAGACTTTTTAAACTTGGGACTGACTCACTGTTGGAGCTAAACTCTTGCATAGATGAAGAACAGTCTTTAGTTTGTCAGTGTCAGCTTAATTGTTCAGCCCTGGAGGATGATGCCTGGCATTGACACGATGCCAAGCTGGAACTTTTTCAAAGTTACCGACTGGGAAAGCTGGTAACTGCACAATTTGTTGTATTTGTATTATCACTTCACTAAGCTCTGCACCACTATGTCTTATTGAACCTCCATTATATTATTCCTCATATTTTGGTGAAGTGCTAACCATCCCCTCCAGAGTAAGATGACTAACAGCAGCAGTGGCATATCACTTCTAGCTAATTAACTATATTTTAATGGATAATGTGCTCTCTGCAAGCTGTACCAAAGATCATTCAAGGTCACTCTGCAATGAGTCTGTGACTGAGAAAGTGCTTGTCTATAGTTAGATAGAGACTACTATACATAAATAACACCTGCACAATATGATCATAATGTAAACTCCATCCACACACACAACACAGTACAGGGGGTATCAAAGTCTCTTGCTAAAGCATGTTAACATGTACGCTTCAGGAACATACTGTATGTCTGACTCCATGACTCTTACGTGCTTTTATCAGTGTTCTATATAATTAAATTATATACAGTATAGGCACCAAACTCTGCTGCTTGGAAAATGCTTCATTAACATATAATGATATATATATATATATATATATATATATATATATATATATATATATATATATATATATATATATATATATATATATATATATAATTTATGTTATTATTTATGTTATTTATATACTTTGTTAATGAAGCATTTTCCAAGCAGCAGAGCTTGGTACCTAGTTTAGTTTAGTTTAAGTTTATTTCGGACATGTTAAAAGAAATAAGACATAATACAGAAATGGACAGACATAATATATAAAAACTTTGCATATAGACAACATATGAACAAAAAAATAAAAATAAAATAATTGAAAATAAAGGTAATTTGATTTTTTTTTTTTTGGTTTGTTTGTTTTTTCATATCCGAAAAGGAGTGGGAAGAAGTAAAACTTATTTACTCCCACCCCTTATTCATAAATTATCTATCAAGTTATCTAGTCATTACAATCTATACAGTAAATTAATTTATGAGTTATCTAACTGGATTTATTCTAATATATTATTATATTTATATACATATAGATTTATCTTAACATATGATTACTAATCTTTATCTCTCTCTATAGTCATATACATATAACAACATATACAACACATTCAAAGACAAACTGAAAGTAACATAAGATTAAACTAAATTTAGAAAATATATTAGTTAGTGGTAATAGTGGCTTTAGTGCAGGATTTCAGGCTATTATGGTTCCAGATGGTGCTATACCACTTTAGTGTTAGAAAAAAAACTGAAACGCATGATTATGATGCAAATATGACGCATAATTATACAAAAACCTAATGGAGATACTTGGATCAGAGTGACAGTAAAAGTCAGGCAATGTTAAAAAAATATAGTTAAGGAACGGTCAAGGATGCCTGTTAGAACCCTATATGAAAGTAGAATGGATGGATGGATGGATGGATGGATGGATGGATGGATGGATGGATGGATGGATGGATGGATGGATGAATGGATGGGTGGACAGCAACCTGAAAGCAGGGAAATCAATGAGTGTTTTGGTAATGCCATTTTATGAATGGGTACCTGCTTACCAGGATGGATAGGTGAATGGACAGATGAATGGATGGATGGATGGGAGGATAAATAAAAGGAGGGCTGAGTCACAGGATGGGTGGCTGACTGGATGAATGGATAGATGGAGGGTTTGATGCAGAGAAGCTGGAGAGGTTACCCTGAGGGAGAGAACACATTAATCATGAGTGCTGACAGTTTCTGACTGAATATATCCTGCCCCCTCCTCCACACAGCTCCATGCCAATGAATGACTGGCGCTCTCAGGTTTTTCCATCTTGTTCTCTCTTCTTTTATTTTCGCCCTTCAGCTCTATATCTCTATATATTTTCTCAGTCCATCAGTCCTTTGTGTGTGTGTGTGATACGTAGATGGCCTGAACTCCATGGGCCCGGCCCCAACACTCTCGTTCTGGAGCCATATGGCACTAAGCCTCGTGGCCGTCCGTCGAAAAGCAGCGGTGAGGTCAGAGCGGGGTGAGATGGTATTTGAAGCCTCGCAAAAATGTCCCGCTCACACACACACACACACATGCAAAAAATAGCGACGCAGGCGGGGATGAAAGGCTGGTGTCAAACTCCTGATGTGTGTGAGTGCCATTGGGCGCTACACGGCTCCATCTGCGGCTAATAATGTTTAACATGTTGGAGGCCTCTCTCACTGCAGCTTCTGCCTCTCCATAAATCACACACATCTGGTCCACTGATCCCCCACTGCTGGACGCTGGTGGTAGGGAGACACACACACACACACACACACACAGAAAAAGGCAAAGACAGTGTATACACCCTCACACACACACACACACACACGGCGGAGGTTGACTTGAATATGTGTAGCAATATTATTATATGTGCAGTATCTCCAGCTAGGAATACATTTTTTGTATAATATATAATGCATGTACATGCAAATACATTTACCTGTCATTTAGTTATTTTTCTAGCTGACAAAATAGTAGTAATTAGTAAAGTAGGAATTACTCCCATCTAGCGTTGCGGTTGTATATCGCAAGCAACTCAATCATATTTTTCATGCTGCATTCACCTGAAATTGGGCAGACGGACGACAGCCGCTGCATGTAACGGCATAAACAAGCCTCTATGTAAACAAGTGGTCCGTCAGCACGAGGCAAAACAATACACATGACAATATGTTGTCATGGCGATGTGGTATTGTTTACCTGACCCACGTTTTACTGGCTTTCTCTCGACTTCTGTGACTAAAATGACATCTGGTTTGTTACCGACGACCGTCTGCCCGACTGCAGATGAATGCAGCATCAGTGTAACGCTCCATTCCTCCTCACTGCGTTACCGCGGTGACTTTTCACAGACGCCACCTGGACCTGAGCCGACAGCTCCGGTGTCTCCGCTGAGTTTCCGTGGTTTCCTACCGTCACGCTGCCACTGAACGTAAAAACATGGAGACACCACATGGCAGCCAGCACCGAGCTTACCCGCTCCATGTAGATATGAATGATATGAACGGCTAATTCAGAGCTGAAAGGAACACTTCAGTTTGTTGATGGGGGGATTATTGATTAATGAACAACAGACTTTTGAACAAAATACTTGATATTCATGAATAGATAACAGGAGAAGTTACACAATGTCCCTTTAACTCACACTCCTTTTTCTGAAAGTCAGAACCAAACCCCAGGGCTGAAAAAAATGAAGCCAACACTCAAGTGTTACATAACTGTTGTTCCACTAATGACCACGACTTGAGCCAGGCTGTGTAACTGAGTGACAGGTGAGTGAGTGGATGCTTGCCACAAACTGGTATGCACAGAAATGAGGACCTCACACATGCCCCAGCCTTTACTCGTGTGTGTTGTTGATGGACATTTAGTCATCATGGCACAAGTGATCATGCACTGTCACTGTCCCAAAATTTGCTTACACTTTTCAGTCACAGAAAATGATGTACAATATATATATATATATATATATATATATATATATATATATATATATATATATATATATATATATATATATATATATATATATATATATATATATATATATATTTGGTTTCGTTGTGTTCTCAATCCATCCTAGCACAACTCCATCAAGAAACCCTGTCCTGGTCTTGCATTGTTGCATCTTCATCCATCTTATCCATCCATAAACAGTCTTTGGTAACACTTTATTTTAAGGGGTCCTTGTTCCTGTGTATCTACCTAATTAATTACAGTGTAATTACCTATGTAACCGTATGTAATAACATGTACTTACATTGTAAATACATAGTGTATTTTCGTGTACTTACAGGTCCTTGTTACACTTGTAATAAGAAATGCTTGTGCAAAGAGAGAGGCCACTTTGGCATTTCTTATTACAAGTGTAACAAGGACCTGTAAGTACACGAAAATACACTATGTATTTACAATGTAAGTACATGTTATTACATACGGTTACATAGGTAATTATACTGTAATTAATTAGGTAGATACACAGGAACAAGGACCCCTTAAAATAAAGTGTTACCCAGTCTTTTTTAGTTTTTTCCTTTGTCATATACCCCTTTCCCACTGGCCAAAAAACCCGTTTAAACCCGCTAACAATCAGCTTTTGGTGGCAGTGGGAAAGGCGCACCGAGCCGCGTCGACCCGCGGGTCAAACGACTCGGCAAGCGACGCGGGTTAAAAACGCCTTTAATCGGCTCGGCTCCGAACGGCTAGCAGTGGGAACGCCAGACCCGCGTCAACCGCTAATTTACGTGATGACACTGAACGTTACGTGACGCTACTTCATCACGCCGGTCGCGTCTCATATCACGTGCCAAAACAAAGCTCTGCTCCGCTCTGCTCTCATCCGAGACTGGGATCAAAAGATCAGAGAACACTGACCAAAAACGATAGAAAAAAAGAAAAGAAAAGAAGTGACAGTCTGTTTATCTGACGTGTTGTGCCGCGGACGTCCGTCATCCGGCCGCAGCAGACTCTCAGTCCTCCGCGGTCCTGGTGCTCCAGGTCAGCCAGCCAGAGAGTCTGCCTCGGCGGACGGACACTCCGCGGCGGGCGGCTGTGGCATGACTGTGTGTGTCTCTTGCACCGCGGATGAGAGCGGGGCGACTGGTTTATGCTCTGTCTGATCCCTCAGCGGGGGGTCAGACTCGGCTCATTTTGGTGGGCCAAATACCGATTGTTAGCGGGTCGACCCGCGTTTAAAAAACCCGCGTGGACCCGCTAATTTTAGTGGGAAAACGGCTATAGTAGTGTCATGTTAATTGTCTGACAGTAATGGCTTTTAACACCTTGCCAGGAGGACTACAGTCGGAAACTAGCCGTTGGCTAACACTGGCACTTTTACATTTTATTATGTCCATTAATGTGCATTGTCCTCCTTAAATTAAAAAAAATATATATATATATATATATATATATAGTTTATGAAGTAAATCTCTATCTCTGTATATACTGTAGATAGATAGATAGATAGATAGATAGATAGATAGATAGATAGATAGATAGATAGATAGATAGATAGATAGATAGATAGATAGATAGTCATATGAAGTCTCTCTCTGTATTTGAATATGGCCTTAATTATTTTTTGCAAGTGAATAGTTCTGTGTTTAGTTGAGCATTTTTACAGTTATAAACAGTTGTTTGTTTATTGGCCAGTGAAACTGGTTTGTCTCCTGTGTCAGGTCTGCAGAGGATTTGTGGCAAATTGTGTCACGATCTAAGCAGCACTTGCTCCTCCTCATGTTTCAGAAAAGCCGAGCCATTAGACGAACAAGGAAAATGTAGTTTTCATGACAGGAGCAATTTGGCCTTTGTTGCAGCCAGCTCATTAGAAACAATATTCCCTGCTTCATCTCATAGCCTCCAGGTGCAGGAGTGTAATAGACGTTTATTCATCATTTCCCCTAAAATTAGCTCCTTCGATCAATGGCACGTCTTCATTTCGGCTGCCTCACCTTCTGATCACGCATCCGTTTCACTCGCATTTACGTCTCTGACTTTGTTTACCATTAATATAGTTTTAATCTGAATGCCAATAAGAGGGCGAGCACAGACTGTCTGGGGTCCTTGTTTCTGGATGGCTTAATCAATAGCAGCACTGCACTGCCTGCAGAGACAACAGAAACATTATTTGGAGCACTCTGTCATAACCTGCAGTTTCCCACCATGATGAGCACAATAATCACCACCATGTGATGGCTGAGTGGTGACTGGGGGGCATTCCTGCCCCCCCCCCCCCACCACCTCCTGACAACTGCCCACCTGCCTTGATTGATGATATTGTTTTTAAAAGTGGAAATAGTTGAATGCTTTACTGAGGGGTTAGACTGTGGGGGGTGGGGGGTGGGGGGTGGAAGTGCACCCTCCCCAAAAAGTCACATTCCATTGGGAATACAGGACAGCATTGTGGAGACTAATCCACTTCAGTTAAAGGGCTGCCATTACGTCTGTGTGTGTATGGAGCAGGACATGAGGAGTGTTGTGTTCTCGGCGTGGCTGGGCCACCCACTTAAAGGACGATTCCGGGCAGATTCAACTCGGGCTGTATTTTCCTAACATTTTAGGTCTAAAAGAAGGAATCTGAAGATTTTCAGTTTAATTGCTCCTGTTTTGCGGTAGTTGTGTCTGTCCCCCGCATCGCCACGGCAGCGATGAATGGGAGCGGATGGAAGTTCCGCTGCTTAGGCTGTTTACATCCCTCAAAGCTGAAATGTTTTTCCACAGACATGCACAAGAAGTTTATTTACTTCAAGCAAGTCAAGAGTTGATATTCTTGTGTTTATGACACAAACGGGAGCTTCCGACTGCACGTGAACACACCGAGCGTCAACTTGGGTCTTGCGCGAGACTCCGCGAGACTTGGAGTTAGATCTAGTTTTACAAACATGTCGGCTTGCTTGAAGTAAATAAACTACTGGGTGCATGTTTGAGTCGCCATCTGACGCTGTCTGTGGGAAAAGAATTGTGGCTTTGAGGGATGTAAACAGCCTAAGCAGCAGAACTTGCATCCGCTCCCATTCATCGCTGCCATGGTTATGCGGGGACAGACACAACTACAGCAAAACAGGAGACATTAAACTGAAAATCTTCCCTCTTTTAGACCTAAAATGCTAGGAAAATACAGCCCCGAGTTGAATCTGCCCGGAATTGTGCTTTAATTCAGACCCGCGAGCCTTTTGCCCACTGTTCCGTCAAATTTCCATCAAATTACATTGGCATGGAGCTGATTTGGAATCAGACAGATGATGTCAGATTGATAACTAACATATGCTCACTATGTCAATAATGTGTCATGTAAATCTGACCCTGAACTGCTGCCCCTCTTTAACCCTGTGGGCTGTGTCTTAGAGAATGGCTGAGGAGCTGGACATCCACAGGGAGCTCCAAGTGGAGCATCTGCTCTCATGCTGAAAAGGCTGAGTGAGGGCAGACAGTTTGGGCATCAGGTCAGGATCCCTTCCTGGGTGTCAACCATTGGCCGTGTTCCACATCCATTGGCTGTCTTCTACATCCAACTGGTAGGAAGACCCCAGGGTAGACTCACAACAAACTGAAGAGACATTATATTCATATCATCTCTACATTATTTATTTTAAACAGAGGTTGAGTGAATGAAATGTTGAATGGCACACAGTCTCAGACTACTTACTGTACATGCTGGAAGCCTATCTGCAGCTTTCCATTCAAATGGCGGTGCATTTTGCAAAATGGCAATTCAATGTGCAGTTTTCTCATCCGATTTGAAAATGTATTTGGCAATTGACGAGTTCATTTGCAAAGTGGCAAAGAAGTCCTTACATTAATCTGTATGTTTTAAGTTAAAAAGTAGTGGGGCACCATTTAGCTCAATGGGTAGAGCATCCTGTGTGAAGAGGCGACAGTCCTCTCTGCAGGTGGCCCAGGTTCAGGTTTGCTGTGTGTCATCCCCCCGGTTCCTGTCTCTATCAACTAACCTGTCAAGTAAAGGCAAAGAGCCCCAAAAATATACTTTAAAAAGTATAATAGCACCCCCACTTATTGCATTGCATGCACACGTTATCTGCACCAAAATTCAATCGAGAATGCAAACTGTCTCTCATCAAGGTGGGTCTTCCTTAAAGGGATAGTTCAGCATCTTGGCAAATTGACCCATTGTCATAATCGCTATAGTCATAGCAGTAGGTTTGTTACCTTTAATTGTCGGTGCAAGCTATTTTTAGAACGGCGGAGCAGAGCAGTGAGCTGCTCAGAGCTACGCTAGGGAGGCTCATGGGATTTCTTGGTTTCCCTCATCAAACTCATCAAATACACAATCCAACAACTCCAAAACGCTCTGGTGGACAAGTTGTGACCTGCACATTCACCACGCTATGAGATAATAACAGAACGTTACCAGACAGAGTTGTTTTAGAGGGAAATGCAGAGACTGCTTGTCGGAAAACTGCCCCCAATGGGAACGCGCATCAGCGGTTTTGCATGAATTTTCATCCAAAACAACTCTGTCTCCTAACGTTCCGTTATTATCTCATAGCATGGTGAATGTCAGAGTTACACCTTGTCCACCAGAGTGTTTTGGAGTTGTTGGATTGTGTATTTGATGAGTTTGATGAGGGAAACCAAGAAACCCCATTAGCTTCCGTAGTGTAGCTCTGACCAGCTCGCGGCTCTGCTCTGCCGTTCTAAAAATAGCTTGCACCAACCAAAGGTAACGAACCTACTCCTAAAACTAGATTTGCCAAAATGTTGAATTATCCCTTTAACGTCACATCCGTGACTTTGTGGTAATGGGTAATACAGGTAGACACATTTTAACTTGTCGGCCACACGCACACTCAGACAAGCGGAGGAACATGAATGGATGGAACTTTCTGACTCTTTTTGACCGTATGTCAAGTGTTGTTAGTATTTCAGTTCAAACTAAATGGTATGATGTTAAAGTTCTGATTCCTTTTTCAAAATGTGGCAGCTACAGTGACTCAGACTGAGTCCTGCAGTCAGAGCCCTATGCACCCAGCTCGCTGAACCGCTGACCTTTAGTTTTCAGTGGCGGTGACCCACAAGGTTTTCATCAACAGATGGAGTGCGCAGCACTGTAAGATGTCGAATTTTTGCGTCATCCTGCCCACTTTTCATCGACAGACTTTTCATCCTGGTTGGAAATAAAACGCCCTATATAAAGCCATCGACGAAGCGCCCCGGTTACTGAAAACACCACACAAGAGGGTGACCTTCAAATTCAAACACAATTTAAACTCACCATCTGGTTCTCTTCTCCATGCAGGACCTTTTTTTAAATTTATAGAGTGTCAAACCAATTATAGACCCAGCCTTTTGATAAATGTATTAGTGGTGTTCTCAGCATTGTTGCTAATACGAGTCACCAGGCTCTGCTAGGAAATATTGAGCAGCTTTTATATTCCACCCTCGAAAAACGGGAGTGAGTCACATGTCCTGCTGCATGTGTTCATGGGACCAAATATCACCAAAGCCATTGCTCGTGGTCAAAACCTCCACAGGACACCTTTACACATGTCTGTGTGCTTGTTTCCAGCGAGTCATGCTAAAAGGTCTCCAGTAGCCAGAGAGCGTGTTTTCTGCTGTGTGAGGTTCTTTCAGGTCTGGACTCCCTCCTGCCGCTGGGAAGCCTCAGATCTCCTGCAAAAAACCTACTGACTGATGCTGGTCACACACACACACACAAACACGCACTCGCTCTTGCTCTTTCATCCTCTTCTCTCTCGCACTCTCTATTTCTTTGCACCCAGTTCTCTCATCATCCTGTTCCCCTTCACTTTCTCATAATCTTCTTTCTTCCCCTCATCTTTTCCACCTTTCTATGTCTTTCTTTCTCTCTCCCCCAAGTGCCATTCTTGTTTTTTTCTCCTTTCATTCATCTTTGCTTCTCTTTCACCCTAATGCCTCTCACTTTTTTTTTTTCTACCCTAACCCTCTCAGGCTCCCTTTCTCTCCCCCCCCTGCCGCCCACCACCCCTCCCAGTCTCTTTCGCTCTCCTTATCGCCGTTGAGGATGAATGGTGAAAGGCAAGGAGGCGAGGCCGAGACTCAAACCTGATGCCTCGTGTGTGGGAACCTCATTGTGGACGGCGAGAGAGAGAGAGAGAGCTAAGGTATCGCACTTCTCCCCCCGTATGGTCGACGGAGCAGAACCTCTCATCTTTCCCTGTCTTGAATGACATCACTGTGCCAGAGAGGGTGGGGGTGGGGGTGGGGGAGAGTGATGCGTGACACAACTAAAAAAAAAAAAAAGAGAGAGAGAGAGAAGGAGAAAGAGGAAGGGAATAATCTTTTTGTTTTTCATTTTATTCTTTGCATGACTTTGAAGAAAGTGGTAATCTTCCTGTTGCCCCTGTTGCCACTACTTCATATGTGTTGGAAAAATAGGTTTAAAATGTGTGAGAAATAGCTTTGATCATTATTAAAGATACCCTGAAATATGTCTTAAAGCACCATTCATTTCTACATGATTGCATATAGCTAGGGAGGGACTTATTGATTGCCTTCTATGGTAGCCAATAGCCAGGCTTGGGGCGTAACAGACTACATGTAACAGCGTTACGTAATCAGGATACAAAAAAAGGTAACTGTAGTCCGTTAAATGTGTACAGAAAAGAAA
Organism: Trachurus japonicus; assembly: GCF_045865225.1. Lineage (NCBI taxonomy): Eukaryota > Metazoa > Chordata > Actinopteri > Carangiformes > Carangidae > Trachurus > Trachurus japonicus. Next base: position 4,965,278 of record NC_140927.1, on the reverse strand, counting down.
ATTGAATTTAAGCCCACTCTGGGTCATAAAATTAGTGTAATAACTCATCTATCAGACGATGTAGGCCAAACTTTGTGCAAAATTCTATTTTTGAGTAAATCCGGGATGAAAGTGTGTATTTTTTTTTTCCGCATTGGATAATGCAGGCGCACGGATTATACGTCAGCCTGCACACGATTCACCAGCCACTGATATTGGATTCGTAATCCATCATTCAAACGGGGTCATGCCCATGTTCCCACAGCCCTATGTTCCCTCAGCCCTATGTTCCCTCATTTCTAACTTTTGTTGTCACTGAAAATTAGGCCCTATGTTCCCACAGCCCTTTGGTCCCACCATTGGTTGGGTTTAGGCAATGAAGAAAAGAGTTGGTTAAGTTTAGTAAAAAGACCAGGTAGATGCTAGACAGGCCAGATAGGTAGAGTCCAGATAAAATGAACAATTAATATGTGGTTACAGGATTAAAGCTGGGGAAATACGTTTTCATTCCATAACACGTGGTCACTGACATCTATGACTCGTGTGTTTGATGACATTCAATTAATACATAATGTCCGATTTAATGTAAAGTGCATTGTGTAATATAAAGCAGCTTTAGGTTTCATATCAGTATTCAAATGCCCATGCATGTATTGAGAAACTTTGTGGTGTCAGCCATGTCTTAAGTAGCCTCGTAAACCAGCCTCTCGCGGAAATGCATTTCATTTCATTTCTCGGGAGAGTCTGGCCTCATCCTCCCTGCAAGCGTTTGGGGTGGGCGGGAGCAGTAGCAAAGACGGTTTAATATCTTTGGTAGTAGCGTTGACAGACAACCCCATTCAGCCAATCAGCAAGTTGGTGTAGTGACGGGGCTTTGCACCAGTCGGTCCCTGATTGGCCAACGTGCTGTGTCAATCACAGCGGACAACGCTGATTGGCTCGGCCTTCTGAGGGTTTCAGTCCAAACGCTTAGAATGGGGATGAGGCCAGACTCTCCCTCGGAATGAAATGAAATGCACTTCCGCGAGAGGCTGGTTTACGAGGCTATGTCTTAAGCCCCGCCCACTTGGTTCTGTTTTTTTTTTTTAAGTTAACAGAGACCATTTGTGTCCCCGATCAGCAGCTGTTGTTGTTGTTTTTGTTTAGTTTTTTTTTAGTTTGATGTAAGAACCGAGCGGCTCTCCATTTGGCACTGGAAAGAAATGATTCTGCTCTACCTTCAGTGTTTATTAAAGCTACATGATGTTCCTCAAATATTGGTGCTCGAAACATCATGCAGCTTTAATAAATTATTGGAGCTCCTTTGGTGCTGCGGACTTTTCTTTACCTTTATGTTATGTCTTTTTTGGTCCAGCACCCACCCAACAGTGGGCATCAAGGATGCGTGTGCTGTTTTTTTTTTTTTGACTTCTACTGTATATAGCCTACCTTCAGTGTTTCCCATTAAGTGGGAATAAAGTTGTTGTTTTTTCACCTCTTCTCGTGAAATGATTGTAACAATGTCATTTATTCTTGATAGATAAATATCTTCTCAAAACTTTATCAGTCAGCTAAATTATCACAGAAAAACAGCTGAGTAAATGTTTGAAAGCTCAGCTCCTCCTCGGCGTCCTGTGTCCACTGCACAGTGTGAATCATTGACTTTTTAAGGGAAGCTGCTTTATTGGTTTCTGGTAGAAAAGTTACACTGAAGAAATCCAGACCTGGAAAATCTTATGGTGATGGTGGTGAGGATAATGTTCCTCATGGTCCCATGTTACTTCACATTGATATTCAGTAAGTGGTTAATAGCAGTGCAGCTGTGGATATGACACACAGACCGCTTTATAGACATGGATAATAAATGAGAATCTACCACACAGCTAATAAACATATATCAGTCTGTGTGCAATGAATCTATATAATATACACATTTTACTATTTCAATTGAACACCTGAAATACAGTAAATAAACTTTTTCCCTGATATTCTAATTCATTGAGATGCAAATTTGTTCACACAACCAGAGTTATAGAATAAAGTATGAAAAACACAAACAAAAACAAGAAAAAAAAAACTTTGTTTCTGATTTGAGGCCGCCATTCAAACTGTCTGGACACTTTGTTATTTCTGATCAGATGATCTGGCCTGTTTTATTGGGTGTGGAGACAGACCGACAGACAGCTGCGCAACAGGAGGCATTTTTTCATGTCCACTCACCTGTCTGCACGTATTAAGCTCTCCAGCCTGTGAGTGTAGTTTGCAGAGTCCAGTTCACATGGTCAAGCTGTGAAAAGTACTCTCTCTCCTCCACCTCCTCCTTCATCTCAGCATCAATTATTCAAGCAGAAGTCAATTAGAATTGAAAAATTTATGTTCCAAGTGTCAATATTTGGTAAACAGTCCTTAGTGCAGTTTCTTTTTTTTGCAGTTCCCTGAATGTGTCCCAGTCTGTAGCTAAAAGCAGGAACTCTGAGTCTTTGTATTAGTTTTATAACTGGTTGTAATGGTCATCTAAGTCTGCCTTTGAGCTGAGCACTTATAGTCAGGGAATAACAGTGTTATGGCTGTTTTTTATAGGCTACCTGTCATAATACTGCAGGCCTGCAGCACAACATAAAGAAGTCTGTTTCAAACAGGTTGGAATGGGACAGTTGTTTCCGTCCTTTCCAAAACAAAAACAAATGGAACTTTTCTTTTATCCTGTCATTATACCATCATCTCTGCACCACACGTTTTCATTTCATTTACCTTTATTTACCCAGGCAAACAAATTAAGAACAAAATTCTTATTTTCAAGGGCAGCCTGAAAGAGCTAGAATCTCTTAAGGGGAAGGGGGAGGGGAAGTTCCACAATCAATTAAGGACTTGTGATTTTACTTGACTGGATAATTGTGTAACAATCATTATTTATTACTTAAAGGGACATTGTGTAACTTCTCCTGTTATCTATTCACGGAAGTCGATTATTTTGTTCAAAAGTCTGCTTTTCATTAATCAGTAATCCCCCCCATCAACAAAGTGAAGTGTTCCTTTCAGCTCTGAATTAGCCGTTCATATCATTCATATCTACATGGAGCGGGTAAGCTCGGTGCTGGCTGCCATGTTGTGTCGCCATGTTTGAATGGAGCGTTACACTGATGCTGCATTCACCTGCAGTCGGGCAGACGGCCGTTGGTAACAAACCAGATGTCATTTTAGTCACAGAAGTCCAGAGAAAGCCGGTAAAACGTGGGTCAGGTAAACAATACCACATCACCATGACAACACATTGTCACATGTATTGTTTTGCCTCGTACTGACGGACCACTTGTTTACATAGAGGCTTGCTACATGCAGCGGCTGTCGTCCGTCTGCCCAATTTCACGTGAATGCAGCATGAAAAATACGATTGAGTTGCTTGTGATATACAACCGCAACGCTAGATGGGAGGAATTCCTACACAACGTACCTTTAAAGTGGACCTGTATCATTCATTGATAATGTTGTAGTCACAAAGATACAATGCTTGACAAAGATCTGGGATGAGAAAAGAAATATATTACAATTTGAAGAGAATAACTGCTGTATCCTGGCAGTGTGTGCCTGCAGCAGACAGAGAATAAAGACACACAAAGGACAGAAAGAGAAGATGCTGCTGCTACATTATTGGATCACCAGTCTGTGGAACCAACAGCCGGCAGCTGCTGCTCCAGTTGTAACACATGCCAAACTATGTGATCAACACTATGAATGGAACATTTCAGAGGCACTATAGGAGAAGTCAGAGTGAGGCAGCAGTGCAGTGGATCAGTGTTCTGTCTGATTTTACTTCATTCACCCTCTGGGTTCAGCCTCAGAGGAAAATCTGGAACATTAGATAATGTAGGGAAATACTTTTATGAACATCAGGAGGAAGATTTAGATTGACTGACTGCCAGTATTAGACCCATTCCTTCCCATAGCCTCCACATTTCATCCACTGAACATGTGAATTTACACCTACTTATCTAATCATGCATATCAATTCATTTTATTATTTGCTTCATTAAAGCCCTAGTATGTAACTTATTTGGCTTTTTATTAGCAAAAATCAAATATTGCTTTCATAAACGTATTTCACTGAAGTGGAATCACACCCGCATACAAATGAAAGCTTTCTGGTACCTTAGAATGAGTTGTTACAAGTCGTTACAAATACATAAGTGGGCGACGCACCGAACCGAGGCGGCCATGTTGCATCGCCATTTTTTATGTTGAGTGGCAGCGTGATCGTAGGTCATACACCGCGGAACCGGGGGGGCCAGGGGGGCCATGGCCCGGGTAACTTTTGTGCTCTGATTATTTTATGAAGCTGTAGTAAAAAGTTGTATTTGTGTTTTTAAGAGCCAAGTCACCACCACAAACACCTTCACTGCTGCCGATAAAAAAAAACTGTCACTGAGTGCTGCATTTCGATTTGAATTTGTGAGTCTATCAAGTGCATTGTTTATCAATACGGCATGCGTGAGTGTCTGAGGCGTATCACGAAGCGAGCTCAGCGAACTCAGCGGAGCTGTCGGCTCGGGGAGAAAGTTTTCCAGGTAGCGCCTGTTAAAACTGTCACCACTGTGTAGTGTGAGGAAGGACGGAGGCACTGATGTTGCATTCAGGTGCAGTCAGGCAGACAGCCGTCAGCAAACCAACCGGATGTCATTTTACTCCACCAAAGAAAGACGATAAAACAATACCACATCACCATGACAACATATTGTCACGCCTGTATTGTTTTGCCTCGTGCTGACGGACCACTTGTTTACATAGACGCTTGTTTATCCTGTTACATGCAGCGCCTGTTGTCTGTCTCACGTCTGCCCAGTTTCACGTGAATGCAACATAAAGAATACGTTCAGATATGCAACCGCACCGCAAGATGGGGAGAATTCCTACATATTATACCTTTAATGCAAGTACTTATGAATCTGACTTAGTGATTAAAACTGTGGCACTGGTCAGCCAAATGCCATGTGCCACAATTGGAGGTTCCTCATAGGTTGTTGCTCAAATAATTTGTACCGTGGTGCACTTAAAGCAACACTATGTAGTTTTTCAACCATAAAATAATGGTTCTAAACTTATCAAAGTGGTAGGAAAACAGTTAACAGGATGAATCGTGCCGCCGCATGCAGCCTGAGCGTGGTCGCTCCAGCAGACAAAACCCTCTCTGCTTGGCACTGTCAATGGCAATGGTACAGAAAGCAACGGCACTGGTGCCGGCACCTCGTCAACAAATTCATGTAAGCTACTGTGCCTCTCCAGGGATACAGCACACGGTCCTTTTTATGACACAGGTAGCAGACAGTTGTCCATTTCAACCAGAGTACTGAATCTATTGTGTTGCTTTAAAATCTTCAGTGTGGATGATTAAAGGAGGGCAGTGGCTCCACTGTTAAGCCGCTACCACCCACAGCGGCTCCACCCGGCGGGCCCAAGACTTCCGTGCACACGGCCGCCCTCCTACTTGTAGTGGCGTGGCCCTCAAGGCTCTTGATGCTGGTGGTGACTCCCAGACTGTTTCCTTTTCTTCACTGGTAAGTGTGTAGCTCCTTTTCTCCCAGCTTGACGGCTTCCAGTCGCTATCTTGGTTAACAAATAAAGTGGAGGTTTCCATGTGAACATGGTTGAGCCCGAGAGAAGAGGTCCAGTTTGAATGTTGTATAACTGCAAGTTTGCAACAGTCCTTTTATTGTGCTGCATGGTTGTGTTGGCATTTCACTCTGATGGTTTCTTTAGCTTAGCATTTGCGATGTCTTGCAGTGTCTGGTCTGTTATATGCTGACTCCTCTGCTTACTTTAGACACTTGTAATGAATGTATTTATTTTGTATAATGGAGGCATGGCTTTGTGAAGTGGAACCTCTTTTGGAGCAGCGAGGTGACCGTCTATGACAGGAGGCGTTTCCGGTCGGTATTTTTCACCATGATTTTGTTGAAAAAGAAATGAACGCAACATTCTTGTTTCCCCTCTTTGCATGTTTTTGGTCAGAAAGGTGACTTGGGATAAATGGTTATTTCACAAGTGAAACCATAATTACTGTGAATTTAGTGTTTTGGCAGGTTGAGCGCAGACTTTTAACGTTGTTATATCACCTGAACATTTCATTCCGACAGTTTAAACATCTCAAATTATAGTCGTCCATTCATACGTATACTCTCAACTCTCTTGATTGCTCCTTCACCAAGAATCCATTTGATTTATCACATTAGGTTTTTGGTCGGAAAAACGGCGGAAAGAATAACGGCACGCTTCATTTTGCGGCTTCCTAATTACAGCTGCAGTTTGGGATGAGCCTCTGGGCCATGCTTCAGTCTGGTGCTTTATGATGTGTTACTAATTATGAAATGTTCCTTGAACAGAAAGTTTCCGCCATCATTACCCACTCTCTAACATGCTTTGAGTTTGATGCTGAAGAGAATGGAACACAACAAGATCTTAGTCGATCCACGCTTGAAATACGACTGTATTACTTCTGTTTGACTCCTGTGAAGACATTCTGGATGAGTGTGCACTATAACCATGTTGTTACCGATGGCAATGCAATGGTAGACCACTTGCAGTGATAAATGCATTGTTCAGATTCAAGTGCTTTAATACAGAATTGTGTACTTGTACCTTTATTTTTTTTCATTTTGGCTTTGAAGGTTTTAAATTACAAAATCTCAAGGTAATACCTCATACCTGACATGACTCTATAGACTTTTTTTTAAATGTCTTTTTATTCTAGGTGAGTGAAAGCAGGCATCAAATTTCAGCTCATACACTCGGCAATGTGACATTTTCAGGATAATTAAGATGAGAGAGTGCTGTGAAATGCAGTTTAATATTTGTGAAGAAGGATTTGCTTCAGAGCCAGAACAGCCTGGGTTTTCTGAAACACAGGTTTGTTTGTGATGCTTCCAGACAGAGAGGGAGAGAGATGATCCACCTACCACACACCCAAACATCTTACCTATTTTACTGGGTTTCAGCATAATTGAAAACGTAATCTCTGGGTAATACTACGTAGCTCTCATTGAGGGTTTCTTCCACCAGTCCTCCAGTTTTCTTAAAGGGATAGTTCAACATTTTGGCTAATTGGCCCATTGCCATAATCCTTATAGTCATAGCAGTAGGTTCGTTACCTTTATTTGTCGGTGCAAGCTATTTTTAGAACGGTGGAGGCGAGCGGCGAGCTGCTCAGAGCTACGCTACGGAGGCTCATGGGATTTATTGGTTTCCCTCATCAAACTCAGCAAATACACAATCCAACAACTCCAAAACGCTCTGGTGGACAAGTTGTGACCTGCACATTCACCACACTATGAGATAATAACAGAACATTACGAGACAGAGTTGTTTTAGAGGTAAATTCATGCAAAACCACTGATGCATGTTGCCTTCAGGGACAGTTTTTCAGCAAGCAGTCTCTGAATTTACCTCTAAAACAATTATGTCTCGTAATGTTCTGTTATTATCTCATAGCGTGGTGAATGTGCAGGTCACAACTTGTCCACCAGAGACAACAACAGAGTTGTTGGATTGTGTATTTGATGAGTTTGATGAAGGAAACATCCCATGAGCCTCCGTAGCGTAGCTCTGAGCAGCTCACCGCTTGGCTCGGCGGTTCTAAAAAACAGCTTGCAACGACAAATAAAGGTAACAAACCTACTGCTATGACTATAGCGATTATGACAATGGGCCAATTTGACAAAAATGTTGAACTATCCCTTTAAGATACTCACAGGGTCCAGTGTCGATATACTGAAGGGACTATTTGTAACTTTTCTCCGCCACCAAACTTTGTTCTTGTTGGTGACAAGATCTCCACTTGTCACTGTCGGTATAAAACAAGGGCTGATATTATGTCCTCTGAGCGATTAGAGCCTCAGCACAGATTAGAGGCTACAGTGAGAGGGTGAGTTGGGCAGGAGCTTCAAGAGGACCAACTAACATGATGGAGATGAAAGTTAACATTGTTGCTTCTTTCCAAATGGCATTTCTGCAAAGGTAGTGAGTAAACAGCTGTCCAGGGTGGGGGGCAACCCTACAACTGTGAGCTTTAAAAAGCTTTTCCCATGAACTTGTGAACTTGAACATATCTGCTTGTAAGTAATGGACATGGAGATGCAGTGGAAGGTTAGCCTGGCTACGCCCACCTACATACTTCTGCTTAAAGGAATAGTTCACTCAAAATTGAAATTTCACTCATTATCTACTCACCCTCATGTGGACTAAGGGCTGGGAGAAGTTTCAGAGTCCTCTGTGGCTTCTCTGAGTTACAGGGGGTCTCGGCGTAGCAGTGCATGTCCATATTGCAAATGGATACCAGCTGTCTTTGTAACAAAAAGACACACCAAAAAAACATCCAAATACCTCCATTGAAGCCCTGAAATGCGAAATTGTCCCGAAAAAAATTTAATAAGTCTATTTTTCATGCTTGTTTGTAGCGGAAGCTCCTCTTCCCAGTTCGTCCAAATTTGACGAACCGGGAAGAGGAGCTTCGAGAAGCTTCTGCTACAAAACAAGCTTGAAAAATAGACTTATTTAACTTTTTTCAGGACAATTTCGCATTTTGAGGCTAGGAGCATGGAGGTATTTGGATGTTTTTTGGTGTGTCTTTTTGTTACGAAGACAGTTGGTATCCATTTGCAACCGTTATATTGACATGAACTGCTACGCCGAGACCCCCTGTAACTCAGAGAAGCCACGGGGGACTCTGAAACTTCTCCCAGCCCTTAGTCCACATGAAACGAAATGAAATTTCAATTTTGGGTGAACTATTCTTTTAATCATCATTCCCCTTCAGCACTCAGCCTGGTATTCAAATGCTTTCTCGGCTTTTCAGGCAATCAGTGAACAGAGGGAGTGGCAGAGAACAATGATGTTGAGGTTATGCTCTAACTTGGCAGTTATAGCTCATAATGGTGGTGGAGATGGATGTTTGTGAGGGCATTTGTTCCATTGTGGCAACACTGCTGCCATTGATGGACATCTAGTACACTTTGCTCTGCTCACTGCAGTGGAGGATGGACGTTGTTTACAGCGAGCAGCGGCTTCATTGCGTTCCGTCGCGGCCAAACGTTAGCAATTGGGTAAAGACATATCCAATAGTTTTAAACAACTACCAGGAAGTAAACGTTTCTCACTGGAGAGTGGCCAGTCTCTTTGCACAAATGGAATGATGTGCATGAGATAATAAATAAAAGAAATAAAAAACAACCTGTATTTTACTGTGGTTTGATGCAGAATGAAATAACATCTTTCAGCTCTAGACTGATGGAGGCGGTGATCTATTATGTTTTTGAGCTGCTGCTTATGTGAAACTATCTAAAAAAAGAAAGGAAAAAAGAAAATGCCCATTAAATCTGTCAGCCAACCTGTTTGGAGTAGTCCTGTTTTATCATTATTGCTTTACAGTAATGTGACGTGGGCAGGGAATGGACCAGCAGGATGGTGATCTACTGAAAACAGGCACTACTAGAAGAAGAAGAATGTGAACTAGGTCATAATTCAAAATTGTGAACTATGAACGCAAATTAGTTTGTTTTGATCTATGTGAACTGAAGTCCTGTGAATGCAGCTTTTGTACGATGTGAACTTGCAGATCATTGATTATATCCACCTGTGTCATCCAGAATATCCAGTTATATTCTTTTAATGGACTGCAACTTTGCAAAATGTTTTTTTTTACTGGGCAACAGCTCTCAATATGTCAGAGCAAACCTGGATAACATCATAACCTCCTCCCTCCCAGACTACTTTTGCATCATCAGCCCGTGAGGTCTGTTCGCGCGACCGGACACTGCCAGCTTGGACCGGACCAGAACATCAGTTTCCTCCTGTCTCACTTATCTGTGTTAATTCAGTCAGGCTGAGTTTCCATAACGCATGCCGACAGCCTTTGATCTGTCATCAGCGTGACGGGACAATCGATATAGATATACCTGTATGTGCTGATTCTGATAGTTACAATAAATATGGGTTATTGTGATTATTAATTCCATTTAAATGTGCCTGGAACTGTGGAAACCTGCCTGTGAGGTCTTGGTGACGTGTACGCACCAAGTCAATTGCCTCCCTCTTCCACGGTGAAATCAAACGTGCGCCTTGCGCGCGCGGCGGATTTAAAGGCGAGGAGAGGAGCTCATTTGATTGGTGAAGATCTGACTCGGCTGTGTCAAACGCACTCCACGCCTTCTCTCCTCCCTCTATGCCATTTGCGCCGGTGGGAGGGAAGTAGGCGGGATGCGCCCCGCTGCGCTTCGAAGGAAAATTGCAAACTGCTCCTGGACACGCCTCGTTGGCGAAGCGAACGCGAAGCGCAGACCTGATCCACTGCGCCTGCGCTAGTTTACGAAAATAGAGCCCTGGAAGTTCATGTTGAGCTTTGTCTCCCTTGAGAACTCTGAACTGAACTGTGATCAGTTCTTAGCTGACACATGTGATGATTCTTCTTCTGCATCACATTTTCAGGTGAGTCTGATTCTGTGCCAGAATACCTCACAGATTAATAAATTAGTAATTATTTATACACCACCTTTAATAGTTTGAGATCACAAAGTGGCTCACAGGAACCAATTAAAAACAAATAGAAAAAAAAACACAATTACAGAACATCAAACAATACAGCACAACACGGTCAGCACTATGTTTAAAAGGAACCCTGAAGAAACTGTACGAGTCACTCCATCACTATTTTTAGGGTCAAGTGACCAGGTGAAATTTTTTTTGAAGTGTGAACACTCAAATCTTACCCTGATCTGATTTTTTTCAAATCAGATTTAGACCACTTCCTGTGTTGTCCTGAATCAATCTGATTTTTTTTTCAATGCGACCCCACAATGTGAACAACTAAGGCAAGGCAAGGCAAGGCATCTTTATTTATATAGCACATTTCATACCAAGGCAACTCAATGCGCTTTACATAAAGACAAAACATTAAAAAAAAAGCATAAAACAGAATAAAAACAAACACAAAAAAACAGAGTTAAAAGCAAGAGCAAATACAAGAAAATAGATAAAGTTTTAAGTTCTTAAAAAGAGCTCAGCTATAAGCACGTGAAAAGAGAAATGTTTTTAACCTGGATTTAAAAGTGCTGACAATTGGGGCTGATCTCAGTTCTGCTGGTAGTTTCTTCCAGTTGTGTGCAGCATCACAGCTAAATGCTGCTTCACCATGTCTGGTCTGAACTCTGAGCTCCACTATCTGACCTGAGTCAGTAGATCTCAGAGCTCTACTGGGTTTATACTCTACTAACATGTCATTCATGTATTCTGGACCTAAACCATTCAGTGATTTGTAACCGTATAGCAGAACTTTAAAATCTGTTCTGTAGCTGACTAAACTAGATCTGATGCGACTTTTACGTCACTTTATAATCATATCTGAGCAAAAAATCCAAATTGAGCATTAAGACTTGGGGTCTGAACGTACCAAGCAGAAGCAATTTGGACAAGTGAACACTGAGTTACAGGAAGATGATATAAATGCATGAGCAGCTGTTTCCAGTTCTAAGTGTGAGATAATGGACCTGAGTTTAGCCATGTTTCTAAGGTGGAGGAAGCATGTGCGTGTCACGATGTCCAAAAAGCATGTTTGGGTTGAAAATGACCCTGGGTCTCTTAAGTCGGACCTGATGTTTGGATGATAATGGTGACGATTACTGTAAAGCAACTCATCAGAACCAGATAACTGGTTTTTCCAGTCCTAAGTTTCACATTAGTGGCAGCGGTGAGGAATAAAGGTGGCCAGGTTCACTGCAGCTCCTGAGTGTATAAGCTGTTGTTTGGGCATTAGGAAAATTGCATTGTGCTTTTACAGTGAGTCCATGGTTGATAAGAGCAGCTATTACCAGAATAAATGGATTTATCCCTAGCTGTGTGGAGAAGTCACTTTGGTTGACATCTCTGCATGTGACAAGTGGATTACTGCTCCCTTAGCGCCTTCTCTCCTCTATTCTCTTCCCTTACTCATGTCTTTTCTTTCTCTCTTTCTCCACTGATGTCTCTGTTTTTCCCCTTCTCTTCTTGTGAGCATTAACATTATTCACTATATCCATCATTTAGCATTCTGCAGACACAGTACTCCTCCTCTTCCTCTCCCACTTGCTCTCTTTCTTCTATTTATGTGGCTAATGAAAACCCATAATTATATTCTACACACCCACAGACTGTACGAGGCTTTAAGATTATACGTCTGAGGCCGTAAGAACAACAGCATCATCATATTAATGGTAGTGGCGGAAGATCCTCATCATTGTTGCAGTAATGATTATAATCCATCCTGTCTATCAAACTTGCCAATTATTTCCTGGATTGACGAGGAATGGGAGAAACGAGACGTAACAGATGCCTAAGTGCAGAGATACGGTAAACAAGTGTACAAGGGAGAAAAGTGATGGGGATATCTTATAAGAGCTCAGCATATAGACATATACATTAGTCACAAAGCAGGGTACAGGTCACATTCAGGCAACAAAACATTAATTAAAGGCCCGTAGATCATCTGAAGAACAACCATGTGACTCAACTTTAGCATATTGGGCCTATTTTACCTGGGAAATGGTAGGAATATGACTCAATCCACCAGTGTTATTTGAAGCTGTGTGCATCAACCCTCCTGTTGTCCTCCTGGGTCAAGGAAGGAAGGAAGAAGGGGAAGATGGGAGGAGAGAAGGAAGGGAAAAAATGAAGGAAAGATAGAAGGAGGGAGGAAACAGATTGGGTCAATTGGGTCAAAAAGGAAGAACGAAAACGAAGGGAAAAATGAAGGGAAGGAAGGAAGGGAGGGGAAAAGGAAGGAAAGAAAAGTGGAGGGAGGGAACAGATTTGTTCAAGGAAGGAAGTAAAAGGAAGAAAGAAGGAAGGGAAAAGGATTGTGGAAAGAAGGAAGGGGAAAGGGAAGGAAATTAAGATGGAGGGATAGGGAACAGATCAGGTCAATTGGATCAAAAGAGGAAGGAAGAAAAAGTAAGGACGAAGGGAAGGAATGAAGGGGGAAAGGATTGTGGAAAGAGGGAAGGGAGAAAGGAAGGAAGGAAAGAAGGAATGATGGAGGAAGGGAACAGATTGGGTCAATTTGAGCCAGAAGGACAACAGGAGCATTAGGACAAACAGGTTGCGGCTCCACCGCTGCTGAAGAACAGCGTGTGAGGAGTGCCAGTCAATCACTCCAACAAAAACCATGGAGAAGTTGTTATTCTGCTTTTACTGATACACGGCACTTTTTCTTTTTGTGATATTGTGACTGTTTCCCCGAATGGTAGTAAATCCATGTTAGGGAGTTGCTACAGAATTCCTACAGGTCTCCAAACTTATGTCAGTGAATTATGTACTTAAAAAGACAGAGTTAAAGTATGTGGCTGCACCTTCTGATGCATTATCAGAACATACTGTACTGCAGGAAACTGTATGTTTCAATCACAATGTCAGGAAAAAATCAATTAACTAGGGTCAGTTACTAAACAGCCCACAACATTAGAGGAAAGAGAACCAGACACAAGTAAAACATGATTTGACTTGATATAGCAACTTCTTTATATAATTTACCTGAATTTATTTTATACTTTGTTTACTCTCACTTGTGAAATTAATTGTGGAACTTTGTTTTGTGATCTGGAACAAAGTTCTGCTTTGTCATTGGACGTTAGTTTGTCCATAACAACCATGTTCCAACATAAGTTGGCTCATAAGTGTCAGCTAAAGGTCAGGGATGGACTCTGGGAACTTTGCTGTATAATAGGTGATGTAATAATTACATCCACTACATTTACAATCTCATATCTTTTTTAATATTCAATGTAATATACTGTGCATAAGTTTTAGGCAAGTGTGAAAAAACAAATGCTGTGGATGCTTTCAAAAATAGAAATAAAGGGTGGTCACACCAAGTATTGATTTGATTTGGATTTCATTGCATGTTGATTGGTGAATAAGTGCTTATATTTAAAATGATTTATTTCAAAATCTGGAAATGCTTTAGGAACCCTAGAATGACTTCCAAAACAATCCACGTAAAATCTTGTTTTTCAAAAATACATAAAAGAAAAAATAAATACTGAGCACATGAACTTAGATGAACAAACTTTTTTTCATTCAGAGCCACATTAAAAAATCATGCAGAATTTAAATTCTATCCAGAACACAATAATGAAGCAAATTCCATGTAATCACAGCTGACTCAATGGCAGACTTTTACCCAAAGCAAGGCGTTCATGATATATTTGAACTTTAATATGAAATGTGTGCTTGGAGTTCACCTACTGTAACCTCTGTTCATGATTAGGATTTACAACATTTGTTGTAAAATGTTACCTCTTTTCCCACTGTTCAGTGGAGACCCCGAATAGCACAGCTGAGGTTTATAACACTGTGTATGTGTATGTTCTGTGTGTGTATATTTACCTATGTGGACATGGGGATGTGTGTCATTTCCCAGCAGCTCTCCTCAGTGTCCCAACCCCAAAACTAAATAAACAGCCCAACACTTTGCCTGCCTCTCTGTCTCTGTGAATAGCTTCTCTGTGGTGTTTCATGCTGTGGGGTCTGTGAAACTTTGCTGCCATTATGACCTGAATTACTACAGAGGAATGACCACACTCACACATGCACTGACTTTTACTCAGTTTTTTTCTTTCCTACTTCCTTTTTTTTTCTTTTTTCTTGGATGAAAACACATTTTTTTTCCCACATGTGTTGATCTGGATAAGAACCTGTTGCCAAATATTGAAAACAGTCAGTGTTGGAGGTTCTTCAGTTTCATTTCATGCATTAAACAATACTGGAGCTGACCCTAAACCCTAAAAAGAAGCATTTTTCAGCGTTTCTGATTCATTTCTGTGACATAGAGGCTACATTAAAGCCCCTGTACAGACTTTTCATTTAGTGTTGATTTTGGCGGCCCCTGTGGACGACAGCGGTGGTGTTTTACCGGAATGAAGACTGCATTTCCCACTGTCATGAAGACGTTTGTCTGGCCGATGCATGTAGATTTGTTTTGGAAACGTCAGAAAGAAGACGGGACTTGCTTTGAAAACTTTTTTTTTTTTTAGCAGCTATCTGCAGCGTGCATATGGATGAGGTAATGTATTTGTATGGTTTGGTCAGTGGACCGACCCGACCATGCCTTCCAGAGGTATAGAATTGGACTACTTAGAAATAGCGTATCTTCACACTGATGGGCTCATTTGCTGTTGTAGGTAACAGAGACACATCAGCAGAAACCAGAGACTTTTGCGTATCCAGTTTAAAAGCTCCGTACAGGGGCTTTAAAGGGATAGTAGCATTTTTTTAAAGTGGGGTTGTATGATCTACAAATAGCCCCTAAGTACTTTTATTGCAGTAGAAGACTCTCTGCACTCCTGCCGTTAGCAACGCCAGCCCATAGCCCTGCCCAGAGATTTACAACATACAAATAAAAACTGCGTTTTTCCTGCACTTTAAAGGGCTGGAAAAAATTATATTATAGCGAACAATGGAATTGTGTATTTTTTTTCAGGTAAAACCTCTTTTAGGCCGTGAAAATAGGCCGTTTCTTTGGGTCTGTTCACAACACTGTATGTTGTAAATCTCTGGGCAGGGCTATGGGCTGGCGTTGCTAACGGGAGGAGTGCAGAGAGTCTTCTACTGCAATTAAAGTACTTAGGGGCTATTTGTAGATCATACAACCCCACTTTAAAAAAAAATGCTACTATCCCTTTAAGGAAGTACAATGCACGCAATAAGTTGTGATTGGTTTTGTCCTCATCTTCATATTTCCTACATAAAGACTGCTTATTGCTTATATAGCGGCTTGGTCATTACTCGTGGTTGGCCATGAGCCAGTATTTGTATTTGTATTTGTTATAGTTTTTTAAAGTTGCATTGTGTAAGAATTACTCCCATCTAGAGTTGCGGTTGTATATCCCAAGCAGCTCAATTGTATTTTTCAAGCCTCTATGTAAACAAGTGGTCCGTCAGCACAAGGCAAAACAATACACCTGACAATATGTTGTCGTGGCGATGTCGTATTGTTTACTTCCGAAAGATATGAACGGCAAATTCAGAGCTGAAAGGAACACTTAAGTTTGTTGATGGGGGGATTACTGATTAATGAAAAACAGACTTTTGAACAAAATTCGTTCAATTTTCGTGAATAGATAACAAAGAGATGTTACACAACGTACCTTAACTGAAGAAAAATGTACCTTCGAATCAATTTATTTGTATTTGTGGGGGGGGGGGGGGAACAAAGTGACAAACCAATATGTGACCCGATCCATCAAAATGAGTCACAGTGACCCAAATTTCAAAGTTGAGATTTTGGTATCAATGGAAAGATTAGAAAATAAGCTTTAAAATGATACCCTAGTCAAAGTCATACATTTGATGGTTTTCGAGATGTGGCCATTTGAATTACGATCTCCTACTCTCTTATTCCATTCTAAAACCTGAGAAAATAACAGTTAAAGTTTTTGCCAGTGACTCTGTGCATCTGTTCCTGTACCACGTGATTACACGCACCCTATACGGTCCCTTGTTGTCATAGATGCAGCATTCAATGACCCTCGGAAAGCAGGGAATCTCACAATTCAGATGCTTTTTACAGCTCGTTTCTATCATAAACGGTTCAGAAGTTGTCATGTTTTGTTGACATTTTGTAAAACATGTGCAAGCGTGTACGTTCGGTTTAGCATCGATGCTACGTTCGGTTTAGCATCGATGCTACGCTCTGTTAGCGTCGATGCTACGCTCTGTTAGCGTCGATGCTACTCGGTTTAGCATCTGTTTCTGTATCCGTCCCTTCTCGTCATAGATGCAACATTCAATGACCGTCGGAAAGCGGAGAATCCCGCGATTCAGATGCAGTTTACAGCCCGTCTCTATCATGAACGGTTCAGAAGATATTTCATGTTTTGCACCGAAGCAACACTCATTTTCAGAGGGTTTAAGTTGCAAGTCAACTTTAATCATCATTTACGTGCCTTTTCTCAATTATCTGGACTGTGAAACTTTGGGAGATTGTTTTTGAATGTCATTGCTTTGAAATTAGGGTAAAAAAAATTTTTTGATTTTCTATGGGTTGTCCATGTTATCAGCTGATTATCTAAAAATAGAACGTTGCGACTTCCGACTCATTTTGATGGAACGGGTCACATATAGAAGACATTTTAAAGTTAAGATACAGATTCCCTGCTATATCCATGTAGTTTTATGTTTTCTCCCTTTTGCCCTTTTCCTCCTGCCTGGCGAACCCCACCACCTCCTCTCCCTCGGTCCCTACCGTCACTTTACCTACATTAACCTTTCAACAAAGACGGACAGTTTGAACTTTAAATTGTTTTCCGCGACTTGTGCATCGGAGTCCAGTGTTTTACGGGCAGTGGCAGGTCGGCCCCGTTTATTTTCAGATCATAAACAAGACTGCACCACAGAGGGACTGGACAGAGGCTGAGACTCAATGCTAATGGGCAAAGGCACCAAATGACGCAGAGCAGACGTGAAAGCACCTTTATGTCTCCGGCATGTTGCATGTAGTCTCGCTCGCCAGACCCTCCTCCAGAAAAGAAGGAGAGTCTGGCTGCTCCGCCTATGATTCTGCGATCAGAGAAAAAAACACTCCGGCCGTTTGGAATTCTTTCAACCAGTCACAATCGTTGTGATCGGCGCCGTAGCAACGGTGTGCTTGCAAAATATTGCCGGTTGGAAACTGGATTTCGGTCCGCGGTGTAACGACGGTCGGCAACCGTTGACGAATATTTATCCTTTTGTTCAGTTAAACGGCAGTTGGCAACCGCTGACGGATATGTCTTCCTCTGTTCAGTTCAAGACACGGATGTATAATAGATCCATGGTTCGGTTCCTGTTGTTGTTTGTTGATGTTTCCCTTTACCGGGCGGACTGTGAAGGCTGCAGCACGGAGGCGGGACTTCCGCCGGGTGGCTCGTTCCGACCAATCAGAGGCTAATCGCAGCAACACACTTCCATCAGGCCAGACTATGTTGCATGTGACCTTTTCACAAGCCCCACTGCAAGTTTGGAACAACCAACTCAAACTCTAAATGCCTGTTGGAGTTTTTTTTTGTTTTTTTTTACCGGATGCACTTGGTTTTGATATGGTGACATCTACTACAAACTTTTGGTCTTCTGAAAGTGGTCCATCCCTGTCTCACTGTCTAAAGTCTAACAACATGAAGAGTTGCTCTCTGTCCTACAGTGTTTTTTTTTTCTTTCTTTCTTTCTGCCTTCTCATTCATACACACACGCACACACACATGCCCACACACACAGGCACAAACATACGCTCACTCCCGGGGCCAATTAGTCAAGTTGAAACATCTTCATTTTTCATTTGAGTGTTCAATGATCAGTGTAATTGGAATTAATAAGCCAATTTCATTTGGCAGAGATGAGAGTTTTTGGCACTTGTTTTGAGCACCCTCACAGTTGGTTACGGGGGAGGAAACCACAAAACAAGGGTCTCATTAACTGGGTCAATTACAGTCGAAACACATCACCTTATTAATCTTCCACTGCCTGGCATAATAAAGATGCTTTGGTATGCTTATCAGGCTGCTGTTTGTGCTGCATTCACCACCGTAGCCCAGACCATATGCTCAGTGCACATCTTAAGAGCAGGAGAGTTGAACGCTTTCCGCCTGGAAGTTTGCTGTTTCAATTCAGACAGGGTTTAAAACACAATCAAAAATGCATAAATAAATATTTTTACATGAAGAATGGATCAGATAGTCATACTTGTTGACATGAATAATGTTGATGATAGAAATAAAGTTATAGATAGTGATTACAGAGCTCTACAATTCATCAAGTGAAGCCAGAGAAGTTAGCATCTAGCAGAGGAACAGAGTGAAGCATTCAGCTTGTTTCATCTGGTGAAGAGCAAAATCAGATGGTATGATAAAGATGGTTGTAGCTTTTGTGACATCACCCTTGTGTAGTGTTGTACGTACACAAAACTGGTCTTTAAAACCACATTATTATGGTCTTGGTCTCGTCTCGGTCTCAGTCGAGCGGGACTTTTTCTCAAGACCAGTCAAGAACACAGCTGCAGTGACATCTTTTTTTTTTTTTTTTTTTTCGTGATCAAATCTTTACTGGGATTTGAAGGACAACAATCATCGTCATTCAACAGCACATAAATAAAGTAATTACCGTATATAAACATGTGCATACCCATGTAGGCACACACAGAGATACACACATACACGCCAAATAATAATAATAATGATTATAATAATAATAAAATGAAAACATAAAACTAAAATGAAGATATAACTGAAAATAAATAAATAATAAAAAATAGATAGATAGATAGATAGATAGATAGATAGATAGATAGATAGATAGATAGATAGATAGATAGATAGATAGATAGATAGATAGATAGATAGATAGATAGATAGATAGATAGATAGATAGATAGATAGATAGATAGTACTTTATTAATCCCTTACCCTCAGGGAAATTGAGGTTCCAGCAAGCAGCACAGCACCGATCATACATTAAAAAGGCACAGATAGATATAGAATATAAAAATAAATATAAAAATATAAAATATAAAGTGCAGTCAGGGCAAGTATGTTTCTCTCTGTCACTTGCTCACTGTGAGGAAGTGATACGTTGTGTAATGTAATTCAATTCAAAACCAGATCATTCAAATTGTTCTACTAAAGCATCTGCTTGCGTAACCATCTGAAAAACTTGGTGTCACCATTGTCAATAGTGGGAGGAGACTTCAGCAGGTTCCGTGCTGTGTTCACTTTGTTTCAATTAATATTAATATGGTTTAGATTTTATATCAAATCATCTTTTTTATTTTTAGCTGAGGGATAATGTAAATATCCAGTCACATGATTATTATAAGTAGTGGCACTGAATACAGTAATGAAGTCTTGAAAAAATGTTGGTAACCCTTTAATTTACAGGCCACTAATTACGTGATAATGTCAACACATAGCCAAGAAATAACAAGTAATTGCTTCATAATGTCTAGATAGAAATAGCATAGAAATGATGGTCAATTTCATAGTAATGTCGAGAAGCATAGCCAATAAATAATGATTGATTGTGCAGAAATAGCCCAGAAATAACGGCCAATTGCAGGCCCTTTTCAAAGCATGAAAAGCATGTGTATAATCTTTTGCCTTTATAAAAAACATGACATTACTATGAAATTGACCGTTATTTCTAGGATATTTCTTGACATTATCGTGTAAATATCATGTAATTAGCAGCCTGTAAATTAAAGGGTTACCAAAATGTTCTCTCATTGGTTTCATCTTAACTTGGTCTCAACCCACTCAAGGTTGGTCTTGTCTTGGTCTTGTGTTAACTCGGTCTTGGGTTAGTTGATCTTTTCTATAACACTTTTTGACTACAACAGGTTTATGAAGGGCAGGATTGAAGCTCAGAGCGAGCTGCTCCACTGCTGCCATCTCGGCAAAGCCCGACTCTGCTGCTAACTCCCAGCTGATCCAAGAGTGGTCAAAGTGGCCACAGCCTGGGTCCTGCAGAACCTTGATGTTTAACAAACTGTGAATAGGTGAGCTTGAACATTTATCTCCAACAGTTGTCATGAAGAAGGAATCATAACCATCAGAGCACCTCATTGGTGGCTGAGGCAGATATTCCTTTAAATAAATTGATATTTATTTATGTCACATAACAGCCTTCTCTCCTGGTTTGTCGGCCGCAATATCTTTGTCTTTGTCTTTTTTCGTCCTTTATTGCAGGCTGTGTAAGCGTTCCAGATGGTTTGCTATATTTTCTGTTGCCCAGTAGTATAATCATTTGTCTGAAAGCCCATTGGTGGACTGTATTCAAACAGCCTCTCCAGTATGGACAAACTAAAGTTAAAATCTAACAGCAACAACAGACGATGATTGTTCTCATTGTGATTTGTTGTCAGCAATTATATTGTAGCAAAGGGCTGAAAAGAAGGAGACTGTTTGCTACAGCAACAAAAATCAGGTTTGAAATAAGAGAGAGAGAGAGAGAATTCAATCCCAAAGCCATCACATTCCTGACTATGATGACATCTGACTATGATGACTCAGAGCTAACCTGAAGACTGGAGATTTTAAGGTGCAGTCAGAAGCTCTGTGACCGTCTAAGACCTTTGATTTGACCTTATTTCATCAGGCATTCTGCTCTTACAGGTCAAATATGAAGCCATTAGCTGGGTTTACATGGAGCCAAATATTCAGATTAGAGTTTAGATGTCCAACCAAATGAAAATGATCCACATAAACAGCTCAAACAGGCAAAAAGCTGTTTTATTTCCTACTGTAGCACAGTTATTACGTCACTTTATTATGTTTCAATAAGTGAAACTCCACCTGTGGAGCAACGACCACAGAGTCAGTAGCCCGTCTGCAGAGCTGGTCGGCCGGCCAACCTTCATTGTCATACCGGGGGAGAATACGATTGTTAATTAACTTACCCACAGGTTTTTAGAGGTTTACCACCGGCTGGTTAAATTATTTTTAGGAGATAAATGCTGGTCTCATTGATGAAATCTAACAATTGTAGCAGTCGCATTAGTTTGTTTGAATGAAAAGTGAAGCTTCATGTGTGTATTGGACAGAGGAGCAGCGCTGCTTCTGGGCTCTGTATGTACAGAAATCACGACATTTACATCAATTAATACATGTTTTACAATGAACACATCAGTCTGCAATGCATTACATTTTATTTTATTAAGTTATCCACCTTTTTCCAAACGTCAAAAACGTAAGCCGGTTTTGCTTATGTTTACGTTTCCATGGTTTCAGTAGTCGTGGTAAATGCATGGACTTTTTTTTTCAATGAAAATCTGTAAAACAAGATTGCATATTTTTCTCGCGAGAGCAAAATTGGGTACACAAATAGGGATAAATAAAGGTGAATGTTGCATATTATTTCTCAAAAATGTGCATTTAAGACTCTTTCAACACCTATAAACAATATACATACCATATATAAATACATAACATACATAACAAATATAAATACCAGGTGATGGATCCTTTAAATCATACTACATCTAAACAGTTCACCTGAAAGACTCATTTCGGAATGAATTCAATGTCCATGTTTCCATGTAAACCCTGTGATTGTTAAAGGGATAGTTCACCCAAAATTCAAATTTCACTCATTATCTACTCATCCTCATGTCGACTAAGAGCTGTGAGAATGTTCGGAGTCCTCTGTGCCTTCTCTGAGTTACGGGGGGGTTCGCGCAGCAGTATTTGTCCATATAATGGTTGTCAATGGATACCAACTTTCTTCGTCCAAAAAGACACACCAAAAAACATCCAAATACCTCCATACTGCTTGTCTGTAATGTCCCTCTGGTATTGAAGCCCAGACATGAGAAATTGTTACAGACGAATTACAGACGAGCAGTATGGAGGTATTTGGATGTTTTTTGGTGTGTCTTTATGGACAAAGAAAGTTGGTATCCATTCACAACCATTATATGGACAAATACTGCTGCGCGGACGGGTGAACTATCCCTTTAACATATCAGAGGGAAGCCACAGCCACGGCGAACCCACTGCTGCTAACATGCTGCATTCGGCAGATTATGCTAATGCATTAGGATGTTAAGGGAAAGATGGAGAGCGGTGTCTGGAAACTCTGTGAAGGCCCTGAGTGTAGTGAGATGTGGCTGTTTGTGTTGGTGAAGTTAACTCTTATGAGATGTGAAGCTGTGGATATGAAGGGGCGTCTCAGTGAGAAGGTTTGTCGTTTCTACTCTGGGAGATGGATTCCCCCTGCCTTTCATCTTCTACCTTCCCACACTCCTGTGGATGAACAAGAATGTCTACTCACACACACACGCGCGTATTCTCAATCACTCAATCTTTTTTTTTCTTCATGCACAGACATATAAAGGCCTTCGCACATGCACTCACAAACACAAACTGCTTCCATCTCTGTAATATGAACAGACATGTTCACACTGCTTCTCATTTGGATGTCACTGCAGTGCCTGGCCTCCTTTGCTATATTAAAAATTCCACTCCGATCATTGTCAAAGCTACAAGCAGATGGTGACGAATCTGCTTGGCTCTCGCTGAGGTCATGTGAAAGCTGCTTTTTTTTTCTCACACTCGGTTTATTTTAGAGACTATAACTTTGTGCTCCTCTCTGCGCATTGAGAAGATCTCTCTCATCTACACTGTGACACATCTTTGTGAGGGTGCAAGATTTTTTTGCTGCTTCGCACCATATTTCCTCACCCTCTCAGGGCTGGTATTTTTGTGTGAATATGCGCTCTCAAACACATTATAAATAACCCAGTTTGCTAGCAAGTGGATGACTTGCCCATCTGCTGCAGTGATCTCATAGAAGGCTCCGTGTCTATCTCAAAGGTTGGAGCTCCAGGAAACAGGTTTTTAAAGGGGTTTTCATTGCACAGTAGTTTCACCATATGTTAAATATGGTGAGGATGAAGCCAACTTGGGTGTCAGGGTTCCACATATGAGCAAATGTCATATGTGAGTTATGATCATAGGGCTGTGAAAGAGGTGTGAATGGCATGACCGGGGTGAACGGTGCCTATAATATCACAACCAGACCTCCTTCACTGATAATGATCCAGTTACATTTAAAGGACAATTCCGGGCAAATTCAACTCTGGGCTGTATTTTCCTAACAGTTTAGGTCTAAAAGAAGGAATCTGAAGATTTTCAGTTTAATTGCTCCTGTTTTGCGGTAGTTGTGTCTGTCCCTGCATCGCCACGGCAGCAATGAATGGGAGCGGATGCAAGTTCCGCTGCTTAGGCTGTTTACATCCCTCAAAGCCACGTTTTCTTTTCCACAGACAGCCTCAGATGGTGAGTCAAACATGCACCGAGAAGTTTATTAAAGCAAGTCAAGAGTTGATATTCCTGTGTTTATGACACAAACGGGAGCTTCCGACTGCACGTGAACACACCGAGCGTCAACTTGGGTCTTGCGCGAGACTTTGAATTAGATCTAGTTTTACAAACATGTCGGCTTGCTTGAAGTAAATAAACTTCTGGGTGCATGTTTGCATAGCCATCTGACGCTGTCTGAGGCTTTGAGGGATGTAAACAGCCTAAGCAGCGGAACTTCAATCCGCTCCCATTCATTGCTGCCGTGGCGATGCGGGGACAGACACAACTACCACAAAACAGGAGCAATTAAACTGAAAATCTTCAGATTCCTTCTTTTAGACCTAAAATGATAGGAAAATACAGCCCCGAGTTGAATTTGCCTGGAATTGTCCTTTAATGACACTGATGATAACCAACTTGAAATTAAAAAGGTATCGTTATTAATATTTGCATTTTCACACCTGAAGGTCTGAACCATTATTTTCTGCTCCATTGTCTACATTCGATCTGGTTGGTTCTGGTTTCACTCTGCATTAATGTGAGAGCACCAAAGACCTTTTTATGACATATTGACATCCTGTCCTCATCACCTACTGTACATATGCTGCAACTCCCTACACTTGACACTGATTGGTTTGTAAACAGGCGTGTGTATGATGTAGTCGAGTCACCAAAGCTCTTGTCAAATTAGCTCGTTAGCAACTCTGGAGCAGACTGGCACGCTTTTTCAGTGATCATATTAACCCCCAGTTTCATTTATGCTGGAAGAAAATGTTTTGTTTGGCTACAGTCAGTAGTCGAGTT
Organism: Trachurus japonicus; assembly: GCF_045865225.1. Classification (NCBI taxonomy): domain Eukaryota; kingdom Metazoa; phylum Chordata; class Actinopteri; order Carangiformes; family Carangidae; genus Trachurus; species Trachurus japonicus. The sequence goes on along the minus strand of NC_140927.1, from coordinate 4,940,676 downwards.
GAGGGGGGATGGGGGGGGATGGCATCCCCCCTGAAATAAAAACGATCAAAATCATCCCCCCTGTAAAAATGCCATCCCCCCTCTCCATCCCCTTTTTACATTAAATGTTGGACATAACTATAATTATATTAAGGCTGTCGCCTGGCCTGGGCATTCCCCCCGAACATTTCTTACATAGCCCAGGTCCAGGATGTTTTCTCAGACGGAGTTAAACAGAAGCGCACATTAACTGAGAAGGTAGTTTTGTAATTTCCCGGTCACAGTGATTGCAACACAGGCACGACGCCACGACCAATCAGAGAGAAGTGTTGTAGAAGCGAGAATCGTCCTCCGTGTTTTATTGGTTAACAGCCAGGTAACCAAGGTGACAATCTGAACTCTAGCGATAGATAGCGTTCCGAGCGGTTCTGAATCACGGAAAAGGGGAGAAGTTTCTGCAATCGTGGTGACTCGCGCCAGCAGGGGCAGACCGCCGGTGGGTCAGTGGACCGGCCCGGTCCGGTCCGGCGTGGTGCTGCAAGTGACCCACTGATGTTAGTGTGTTTACATTTTGTGTTTACATCAACGTCTATGAGCGCGAGGAGTGACTATTCTCGGTCAGAGTTTTGTTTTTGCTCTCCAGCCACAGCTCCGTCCACACTAGACCAGTTCTGAGTTCACTTTCATACACTTAGCCATTCTTGTCATTACAATGAAAGGAACCTTAGTCAGTAGGCCTACTAAATGGGCTTTTTTAAATGTTTTATCTGAAGCAATGTTGTCTTTTCCCTTTATTTCCTCCTCAGAGTACACCAGAATGCCTTATTTATGTGTTAAAAATCACAATTTCTTTCTGGGGGAGTGCCCCCAGACCCCCCTACAGTGCTTTAGATAGATGTCAAATCAATTAAAGCCCAGCTGAGTTGGTACTAGTGGAGAAGCTCCATAATAATAATAAAATATATATATTTATATATAATTTATAATTTTATAATAATAAATTATATAATATAGTTTACATGAATTACACTACCCCCCCCCCCCCTCCCCTTTTTTTTTAATAAGGTGAAAAAAATTGACCATCCCCCCTGAATTTTTTTTACAACTCGACTACTGGCTACAGTGAATATGATAAAAAACTAAACTCCCAGTTTTATATGATTAACCCTTACATACTGTTCAAATTTGATACCTTCACAGTATGGTTCGGGTCAATTTTGACCCGGACCAAGAATTCCCTCATAGTAAGTGTCTATATTGAATTTTAAACTACAGATCTATTTAGAATGTTTAAATAGCCTATGACACATAAATTAATGTATGATTAAGTGTTAAAAAAAAATTCAGAGAGCAGGGAGAGTGCATTTTTTAAGTTTTACAACACTCGTTTTTGGATAAAAACTTCTACTATTGCACAGTATTACATCCTGTTCTACATAAGACATAAACACATAAAAGCCACAATGATTTAAATATATTTCATTGAATTTTAAAATGGCATGAACTTTGTGGAACTGTTGGAGTTCATAATATGACCATGTTTAACCATTGCAACCATTACGTGCTATATGTTATAAGCTAAATGCTATATCATAAGAAATCATAATTATCAATATTAATTCAACATTTACCACTTAGAACACAAAAACATTAAATAATAAAATGCTTATTATAAAAAAAAAGCACTCTCCCTGCTTTATATATAATATGGTTTTCTTTGGCGTTGTCTTCCTGCTCTGACACATCCTCCACCAAATCACTATCAACCTCCTCCTTTTGGAAGATCAGCTGAAGGGCCTGTTGTACCAAGTCTTGCTGCCACGATGTCAGTCACTGAAATGGCAGCTCAGGAACCTCTATGTCATGACCCCCCACCACCACCCTCCCAACGCAAATTGATTCAAATTTGTTACTTTATAGATTATTTTATTACATTGCAGGTGCAGGTGCTTGCAGGTGCAGATCTCGTGTCTGTGTCAAGGCACCCCTTGACCTCAGATGACCTCTGTTCCATTTGTGCACCATACTGTATGATCACTACTATGCTGTTTTACTATTTCACTGTTTTGAGGTTCCCCCCCATGCCCTCTCAAAGACCAGCAGGTGTCTGTCTCTGTGGGAACCTGGGCAAATGTGGTGGGAACACAGGCAGTTCTCGTGACAGTGTCGAAGTCCCCCTTGAACTCTGTTTCTGTCACCACTGTCCCATAAATTATACACACAAACATGGCCTGTTCAGTTCCACAGTTTCAAGATTCCCTAAAACCACAATTTTCCTTGATTTGACCCACACTGGTGGATCTAAAATCCATCTAAACAGATACGGGTCAAATTTGACCCGAAACAGCCTCAGTGTATAAAAATTTGTAGCACCTGTTCAAAAGTATACAATTTAAAAATATTTTCATTTTTGTGTATTTTGGGTCACTTTAGGAAAAGTCATAAAATTTCAGCCTAAAATAATGATGTTTAGGGTATTTTTTCTGCTGTCAAATGTCAAAACGGGTCAAATTTGACCCGAACAGTATGTAAGGGTTAATTTGTTAAAGGGACAACGAGGAGTTTCTCTTTGGTTATAAAAAAGTCTCACATTAATGTGGATGAATCTACGCTACCCACACTTGTTAATGGCTCTATTTCCGATCAATACATCATTTTGTCTCTATCCTTATTTTGTTATTTTAATTAATAGTGGAAATGCTGGGCGAGCCAACCAGCGTTTCCTTACTTTCGGTTTCGCGTACGCTGCCCGGCGAGTCATGAGAATAACGCCGCCGAATCGCTGTTTATGGTCGGAACTACGGCGGTATCTGATCGTCTTCCAACCTCTGACTTTCATTCTTGATGAATGAAAACATTCTTGGCAAGACGTTCGTCTTGCGCCAGTAAAAGAATTTCCCCGTGCGCGCGGAGGCTCATGGGAAATGTAGTATGAAAACACTTCGCTTTCCAAAACTCCTCGTTGTCCCTTTAATTATTTTATCTAAATTTTACATACACAGATCTAAATTTTCTGGGAAGAAGCCAAACTTCCTGGAACTGTCTGCATATGTTGGTCAATATAGCTCTTCCCTCTGTGATTGTGAAAATTAAAAAAAAATGTTAAAATGTATTACCTTTGTAAGCTTTACAAAATATTTATTTATATATATATTTATTTATTCTGTTTTGCTGTCAACCCCTGGCATATTCATGATGGTTTAGTTGTGTATCAATGCTGTATACACTCATTTCATCTTTAACTGTATTCAGTCCTGTGTATATGCTTGTTGTCAATAAAGATGTGTTTAAAAAAATAGTTTGTTAGCAGAAATCTAGGAAGATGAGTGAACAAGTTTGTGGCGTCATGACAATGATAATTATACTGTTATGAAGCATCAACCCCATGCCCAGTATGGAGCCTAGTTAAGGCAGAACTTACTCATAAAGGTACAAACGTCTCGAGTGCCAATTCAAGTATCTCATCTCACACAAATAGATTCATAGTAATACATACACACAGACATGAACATCCATGAACACACAGTCATGCACATGTGGGATTTGCCTGATGAGCAAAAACCCTAAGCAAATGTAGTGCAGCTATGAAGTATTAATAAATGACTTATCAAACATTTACAGTACAACGTCTTTGGTTCCCTGAAGAAAAAAAGGAACATTTCAAACATGAAACATCGGAGTGCTCCTGAACGCTTCACATGTGAAACTGAACTTCACACTTGCTAAAGCAGGTCACTATTACGACTACTAGATCTTTTATTATTACCATTATTAAAGGTGAATAACCATTAAAGGGATATTCCGGCATAAGTTTAACCCATGTCACCGATTAAGACCCCCCCCCCCCCCCCCCACACCAGAGATCAAGTTTGCTGACCACTAGCTTCTCTTGATGTAGGAACTTCAGCAAAGACTGTACAATAGCAATTACTGCTGTTGATTCCTCCACCAGCAAATCACCATGAAAAAAACACTCACAGCCACAAATAATGCTAAGAACCGCACCAAACTGTACGACAGTACAAATAGGGTCCCAGCCCATAATATGAGGCATCAATTGTACATTGACTTGTTAGGGCTTCTGCATTCGTAGCAAACGGCTGAAGGAGAGTGGGTGAGTTTTGTTTTTGTCTCTTTTCAGGCAAAGCTAAGTGGTGTTTGATGCCTCGTATTATGGGACCAGGTTAAAACTTATGCCGGAATATCACTTTAAGTACCTGTAATTTAGGACGTGTTTTCTCTTTTTTATTTTTTTTTAATCTATGTTTTGTTTCTTGATACAGTTCCCTTATTCTAACTAAATAATTATTTCTGAAATTCTACTACTATTTATATTATGATCATATTTGCTTTCCTGTTCTTGGTCTCGACATTTTACTGGATGCATATGTGGGAGTTTTGAAACTTTGTACTGGAATTAATGTGTTATGGACTGAATGAATGAATGTGTTTAGGGACTGGGTAGCTGCTAACTGAATTGCCTCTTGATAATTAAAGTTGTATTGAATTAATTTCTATTTTATTTGTCATTCCTTAACTCACTGTGTTTAATTGTTGCCTTGGTAGTCATGCCAGCTGAGCAATTATAGATGACTTTGATGCAAGAGCATGAAATAGTAAATGATACATAACAGTAACAGACTGCAGTTATCTCTCTCTGAGTGACTGGCTTTCAGCTGATTTTATTGTTTCAGATTCTGTCACATTTGATTTTCTCTTTTTTTTTTCCAATCCTGTAAATCTGCAGTCATGGCAACACATCCTAAAAACTAACAGCAGAGAAACCAATGACAGAGTGGGTACACATGACAGGCAGGTCAGACAAACAGATCCTAGGGGTCTAAGACTAAACTCCAGGTCACAGAGGAAACTAATGAAAATACTGGAGGCTGCACACACAGACGTTGATGGAATCCTTACTACAGAGAATGAAGACACACCGGTACAAAGGACAAGACAGAGTATACACAGGACAAATACATTAGGAGGGGAGAAGATAAGTGGACTAACACATTAGAGAGGGGTAAACAATTACTGGAGCTGGAAACGGGCAATGGCAGGAAATAAGAGAAAAAGGTTAGACACACAAAAATAAAACAGGAAGTGGGAAATAAACTTGAAGAAGCTGCAGATAAGGACACCACACTGAACACATCTCCTTTGTGCACCAATGTCCAGCTGCTCCCCACTGGTCAAAAGTAAAGAGACTGTATCATTGCCCACAGCCGATGCTTCACTTTATGTTGTTTACCGGGTTGGTACAGTAAATAATGTGGTTGTAAAAGTAGTAAAGTTCAGTTCTTTTCTATGCACTAATTCAAGGGTCAGAGCTTTAAAAGACGTGTTTACACTTTATTAGATATAATTTTGTAAGAACCACAATTGATGAATGTAGGTTATATATTTCAGTGAATAACTAATTGTTCTTAGCATTTGTCAAAGATAACTTTATTTGCCTAACAAATTAAAAGCATGTTGGAACTAGCATGTCTCCTCTCTTGCAGCCAGAATCTCACCTATTTTTAAGTGATCTTGTTGTCTGACCCATGTCATGTCAGGTATCATTGTAAAGTTCTCTCTCTCCTGAACAATGATGTAGGCTCCAAAAAATGTCATTTCCTCTGTATCTGCAACCAATCGTAAAAGTATGATTTACATTAACAATCTATGGAATTTTACAGTACAAGTCTTTAAAGGCTGTTTTCTCTAAATGAGTTTTTCCTCAGACTCTTGGCCCGAAATCTCCACTTCAGCACTTAGAGACACCAAACCTTCCTTCTACCAATTCTGAAGGTTTTTACAGAGGGGATTGTTGATATATATTTTTTTACAGAGGGGGTTTTGGATATCTCTTTTTATCACTTTGTAAATGAGAAAATTCTGTCACCAGCCCTAAAAAATCAAATTTTGTTTTCAGGAATAAAATGTTGTATAAATCAGGCTTTGAATATATACATCCCTCAAAACAGGGCAAAATGAGACTTTTTTAGGGCTGATGACAGTATTTTCTCATTTACAAAGTGATAAAAAGAGATATCCAAAATCCCCTCTGTAAAAACTTCTGACTCTAATATGTCAACAAAATAAAACAAGGATTTTGAAAGGGGCTATATCCATTGTTCAGATTTTGGTTCTGGAAATGTGTGCAAACTAGCGCATATTTCATCAGATATTGCCTCATTTACATATTTAAACATAAAATTTGACAAAACTTGTAATACAAAAAATATTTGTCTTGATGTAAGTGATAAACTTGGGAAGTTTCTGGTATTTAAAATGTTTACCCTATTCACCTGTAGTGTCTCCCTTTAACCTGAATATACAAGACATTATTGATTTTCCTAATGATCAACGTATACTGAAACGACGAACCATGACCACAAAACCGTGAAATGAACCGAACAGTGGATTTTGTTCCACCTAGTTCAGTGTGAACAGCAGTTGAAGGTCGGTCCTGGCACATAGAGCCTGAGAGGAGGGAACCAGTTTGAATGTTGTGTTTACAAACTGCAGCGAACAAACCCACAGACTCTAACTTTAAACTTAGCGAGGAAGCAATCAGACATGCAGTACACTGTAAGTTTAGTCCATCTTGGCTAAAGCTGCACCCAAAAAAAAAAAAAAAAAAGGCAGCGACTCAAAGCTGAATCCAGTTCTCCAGGCCAAGAACAGGCGGTACAGTACGTGAGACGGGGCTGCAGCTCTCTCCAGACAGGCAAAAATCAAAGAGAAGAGGGACACCACGGAGGAAAAGATCATGTCGAGCCCCGTGCTACCGGCAGCAGAAGACGGCCGGTGGCGTGGGAGGCTCCGCCGCCATCGGCCGGAAGCATGTCACACCTCTCCCACTCACGCTCTGATCGGCAGCTCAACAGCCTCCAGCTCTCCACGCTCTCTCCTCTCCTCTCCTCTCCTCTCTCCTCAACTATCACATTCGCACATGGTCAGCCTGACCAAGCCATCCTTTTCTTTCTTTTTTTTCTCCATTGTTCTTTCTAATTCAGACGACACAGGGCCAGTTTAGTCTGAGCCATCACCTCCAGCCAGTGTTAATGAGCCCTCTCTGCAAGTCATGAGGGCAGACGGCTGCACCATAATGACAATACCACATGTACAGTATGTATTATTATTCAGGGTTTTTTTTTTTTTTGGTTGTTTGTTTTTTTTTCTCTGCCCAGATTGCAAAGAAAAAAAATGTCTGTGCCCAAAGAAGTGCTTATTGTGTGAAAGACAGAATATACCAAAGAAAAGCAGCAGTTAGTGGATATTTGTCTGGGGTTTGGCTTTCTGACCGATGTGGAGTTAGTTCCAGAGTACACAATGAATCTCTGCCATAATAAAGACCTCTGTGTCAAGTATGGACATGTTTTTTCTTGGTGTCACATCGGCTGGCCAACGATTTGTAGATATGATGTGTTGAGCCTGATAAGATAAATGATGAATATATATATATATATATATATATATATATATATATATATATATATATATATATATATATTATTTTTTTTAACCAGGATATCCTATTAATAAGGGTTTCACAAGTTACCTTTTTATATATATATATATATATATATATATAAAAATATATATATATCACAAAGATTTGTTTAGTTTTTTCTCCCCCTCACCTCCCACCACCCATCCCCACCCAATACCCTTACAGACAAGTAAGTTACCGACAAATTCATATCAGCAGAGAAAAGAAAAGAAAAATAAATAAATATGTATATACTGTACATGGTAAATCAAAACAGGAAAGAGAAAATCAGAATCAGAATCAGAATCAGATTTATTTGCCAAGTATGTACAGACATACAAGGAATTTGACTCCGGTTTATGCGCTCACTTGTACACACATAAGAAAGACAGCAACAAGAACTGAGCAATGACATAATACAACAGAGAACACGTACAAGTACAAACATAGATAAATAAAAAATAATAATACAATGAAATGAGAAAAGAGAAAAAAAATCATAAATCATTTGTCATGTATCTGTATCAGCATTACACATACAAGAGCGTCGGAAGGTCGGAGTTACAAATCATCACCCTTGTACGTACATAAAGCAATGGAAAAATAAAACAAATTAAAATTAAAAGTCCTCAGGAACAAAAGTAAAAGTGTTCAATATGAATAACCTCTCATGTTTTAATACATTTCATATTTTCAAGCTGTGATATGAGAGGTTGCCAGTGTTTCTAGAATTTTTCAGTAGATCCAAGAAGAGTGCATTTGACACAAGTTACCTTTAACTGGATTGGGTACAGTTTGGCAGCAGAGTGTGAATGCATTAGCTCAAAAGCTCTACTACTTGCTTAAGTCAAGAGGAGAAGAAAACTCACCAGGGGGGTTGATGACAGTCGACGCTGCAGAGCTGCCTCGGCGCCTACAGCCCCGCTCAGTTGAAACAAGATTTCTTTTTGCACATGCTTCTTTGACACTGACAGACCATGATAAATAAACAAACTTTTACTCTGTGAGAAAGCTCTCTCTCTCTCTCTCTCTCTCTCTCCTTCCCTCTCTTTCTCTCTTTCCCAATTTCTCCCGGGTGTCTGAGCTCCAGTTTTTTTTGTGGTGAATGAAGTAGGACAGAGCATGACAGAAATACAGTCAAAGCAGATGGTTTTATGTCTCAATCCTTTTTGCCCAATATTTCATCCCAGCAGTGAATTCCTCTGGCGCTGAGTAGACAGGAAATATATGAGATGTTATTATTTCCAACTATTTCTGTCACCTTTGTTACCTCACTTGACGGTGTCAAACATTTATCACCGGTTTTCAGTCAATAATTTACACGGCTCCAGTAAAGCGGTTAATTGAGACTAAATCTGTCACTGTCCTCTGCGGTAAAACAACTTACATCCTGATGCTAAATCAACTCATTGTTATCATTTTACAATTGGAGTCAAAATTTGACCTACAATGCTTCATCGCGCTGCAAAGAAACTCACACTCTCCCAATGAATCTGCTCTATTCTCTTTTAATTGAAGGAGAACCTATCAGGCGTGTCAGAGTCCAGGACCAAATGGCAACAGTTTTTTTTTTTTTTGACAGCGCGCCAACATCACAAAAGCACACTGATCATAAATATAAATGACGGTATTCATAAATAATGATCTTTCATTCAAATTCCTCATTATACATGCAAATCGGTTTAAAGAGGGAACAGGAGGGGAAGGGGAAGTGTGATCTAATGTGCAAAGTGTAATTGTTACAAGGGTCCCGACCCCAGATCATTAATATTAATTCACTACATTGTTTCGGTCCATTCCCTGTGGTGCCTATGACCTCGGATATGAACGGGTTTGATATGAGTTTTCATTCATGTGCATATCATATAGCCTTTGGAGCGGGCGATTGTGTTGCTGCTGAAAGGACACACCACATTGGCTATTAGGCTGCCATTCACTGAATTAGATTACAGCTGCCTGTTTTCATTTAATCATCTCTATATTAAGGCACTAGGTTCAACATGGGCCAGTTGTTTCTGGCTTCTTATTGACATTTAAGAAAGAAAAGGCCTGCGCACTGAACTATTGCACGCACCACTTTGTTTAGCTTTATTGGAGTGAGGTAGACTAATATGGTATGAATGCAAAAATGAAAAGATCATCCACCTTTTTTTTCCCTCACTGCATTCCATAACTAATGTAGGAAGATTGATCACTGCAATAATATGGAATAATAAGGAAAATATATATTTTTTTATAATAATTCTGACCATCCTTGGACCTTGACTGACTGACCGACTGATCATAATCCAACCATTGTTTAGCCAAATGCCACAGGACTGACTTTTCCCATTGGCAGTTGCTCTTTCAAAATGAATTGGCTCAAGCTATTTGTATCAAGGGGAGTTTGTGCGGTCACAACCAGTCCCCTGCACTTCATTTCCTTTGTGTAAATAGACTGGCCCCTTTCCACTGAGAAACATTTACTTCCTGGTAGGTGTTTAAAATGATTGGATCTTCCTTTACCCAGATTGCTAACGTTTGGTCATGATGATACTGTATGTCTATGTCTGCTGGAACACAATGAAGCTTCAGCTCGCTGTAAACAATGACCACCCCCCACTGCACTGAGCAGAAAACAGCCAGTGTGTGCTAAATGTCCTTCAACCCATTATGTATAAACTACAACTTCCAATTTAAAGCATAACCTCAACGCCATGTTCTCAGCCACTCCCTCTGTTCTCTGATTGGCTGGTGGATTCTCTGCAGGGGAAAGTCCAAGAAAATAAGGAATACTGAAGGGAAATGAAGATTGAGCAGAAGTCCGTGGAGCCAGACTAATGTTCCAATGCCACAGTTGAGCATTTGTGTCGTGCTTCAAGTCTGCGGTGTGCCTTGCTCAACCTGTGCATTGTAAACACAAATTGCTGGATTGTATTTAGTCCTGCTGTAGACCAAATCACATACTATCAACCTTCCTCTTGTGTTAGGATCGCCACTGACCCGTTTTTAGGTTTTTAATACATAAAAGTAGGGCCGACCCGATTAACATATTTTGATAATCGAAGCTTCGCGGACATAAAATCGATCAAAATCGAAGCTTCGACGGCCGGGAGGGGTGCGCGATCGTAACATCTGACTGGGGGGGGGGGTCGTAGCGGAAATATTGAAAGTAATGGCAAACAAACACTGCAATCAGGCAGGTTTCCAGGATGCCAAGTAGCCTACTCATTTTAATGTAACAATTGCCGATGAGAACCGGTGTCAAAAAGGAAGAAAAAAAAAAACTATCGATCATGGACTTCATGATCGATTACCATGGCAACGAACGAAGCTTCGAAGCTTTGATTTTATTTGGGTCAGCCCTACATAAAAGTACCACATAAATTTGTTTATTGCATCAAGGCTTTTTGACTTTGTCAGGAACCTTTACTATATAACAAAAAAACCCCACAAAATTCTAAAATGCTCTGGTTAAATGTATGACATTTATGGTGTTAGGGTCAATTTTGCCCTGATAACGATAAGAAGAAAAAAAGAACTTAAATTATAAGTGCAAAACCAACCATTTCATGGATAAGGAAGCTCTAACAATGTAACCAAGGGATGAGAAACAAATGGGATGATAAATAATTGTTTTTAGTGTGTTTTACCATAGATGGTAGCAGAAAGCTGACAAGATGAAGGTTCAATTGAAGCCAAGGGTCATACTGACAAAAAAGGCCCAGGGGCCAGCACCAAAAAATATTAAAACCAATATTTTCATGGATAAGGAAGCCTAACAATGTAACCAAGAAAAGAAAAACTGATTGGATGAAAAAAAGGATGTTTTTAGTGTATTCTACTTCTACAACTGATTTAAAACAGAGGTCAAAACTGACCCTAACACAATAGATGGTAGCAGAAAGCTGACACAAGACGAAGGTTAAATTATGCCACTTGGAAAGAAATGGAAATCTGGACCACAGCTGCTGACAACAACCTACAGTACTCATCCACGTCATGCCTAATGAAGAGCATTTTGAAATGTAAGTTCTCTTGTATATTCCATGAATATTGAAGGTGTAAAAACACTTCTGTTGCTTTGCATACCAGCATCTCCAGTTTGAATGTCTGCGAGAGTCACGATTCGATAGAAATCACCTGCAGATATGCAGCGAGCTGAGCAGCCATCAGGGTTGTGTCTGGGAGACCTCGGTGAATCATCTGGGTAAATAAAGCAGTGGGAGAGTTATGAGTAAATAAATGATTTTCACACTGAAAAGTTATTTTCCAACTTTTGCAATAAGCAGAGAGGAGATGGGACATTACGGGAGGAATGATGGCATAAATCAGGAGAAGGTCTCTGTTGTACAAAAGACAACGATTCAGAGAGCAGATCTATTCTGTAGTAATGTAAATGAAGTATGATAGGAGCTCAAACCATGAAAATATTATTGAATGCGATGGTTGAATGTGATAATGATGACAAAGCCAGTTTTGAATATAACACCAATTACTTTCTATCACAGTCAGTTTGAGAAATGTGCAATGAAACAAGTTCCCCCACCACAGCTTTGCTCCAGTTCTCCCTTTCATCAGCACTGTTAGGATGTGATAATGAGCAAACACTGTAATCCCGCCAATTAACTGACAGCTGCACCTACCCTCACATTTCCTTGGCTTGTCTGTGTGAGTTTGATAATTGGGAGTTTGATGGTTTCTATCACCAACTTTTCAACATGTTAAGCATGAGACGTGTTAGAGATGACAGAGAGCTGAGCCTGCTCACCTCAGAGTGTGAGACTCGCCTGCCGTGTGTTTTGACAGTACTTGATCGCATGTCCAAATCCCGCTTTGTTTCATTTGAACGACCATAGTTTTTGTGGTTGATACTGAGTGTTAGGTTTTCACCGAGACAAAAGATGTGTGCTGCCCTGCAAAGGCAAAGTGCAGTAAATGCCAAACTGAGAAAAACAGCTATTTGTGTTTTTCATTGTCAGGTTTAAGCATCAAATTATGAATAACTACCAAGTCTATAATTGATTAGATAAAGGTGGACTGAATTAAATGTATTTTGTAGTTTGTCTTTCTGACCAATTTTGACCGTTTTATGGCAGATACGGCACTTTGTCTTGGTTTTGGTGCAGATGCTGCACTTTGGCTTGGTATTAGCTAGATACAACACGTTGCCTTGGTTTTACTCCAATGGAATTATAGAGTAAATTATAGAATGTAGGGAGTACAGTACTCTTTGCAGATACTGCACTTTGCCTTGGTTTCACAGTGCTTTTTTGGATGGACAGCTAAATAAAAAGCCCAATAACTCTGGAAATTTTAGCAGTACCAATATCAAATTCTACCAGATTGAAGAGAATATGCCACATTTTGATTGGTCAAAAAATTGAAAAAATCCAGATACTGCACTTTGCCTTTGTAGGGCAGTGTGGTTCAGTGGTAGGCAACTGAGTGAAAGTCACTCGCAAAGTTCATGGCTTTCATACAGTCAATCTGAATAGCAGGAATGATTGATTCCCAGTAACATTTAAAATGTGTGGAACATTTTACAAGACTGTAAAGGGAAATTCTGGGGAGAGAGAGAAAAAGTGTGTGTGTGAAAGGAGAAAGAAAAATACAGGCCCATGACCTGGTTATCGTGGTTGATAAAAATGTAGCACAGGCAGAAAACCGTGCACTCTGCCACAGTCCACAATTTAGGAAAATCCCTGTAAATAGTGGAGTAAGAGCAGAAAAGTGGCGTACAGAAAAGAATACATGAGATAGGCTACATCCTGCTGCATGAATGGGCTACTGTGACTACTAGCACATCAGCAGGATAACTGACTAAATGGTCTGGTCTACACAGAAAACCCCATAAACAATCTTCTCTTTGTAAAAGAAAGCAGAGACCATCGCTACAAAGAAACAAGGCCATCTGCTATCTGTGCAGCAGGTTAGCCTATTAAGTTTACATTTTGTTGCTTGGCAACATTGGGTGTTTTAAGTGATTACGCAGGAGCAGGAGAGGAAAGTGCAGTGACCCGGCAGGAAGAGACAATTAAGGCCCAATCCCATTTCTACCCACCAGGCCGCTCCCCTCCTACACCTCAGGTTGGTATATTTATGTCAGGAGTAGGAAAGTCCACTACCATCTTCTGGCTGAGGACAACGGTAACACAGCATCTAGAGCAGACATGGGCAAACTAAGGCCTGCGGGCCACATGTGGCCTTTCGGTATTTTAACCCGGCCCGTCAACTATTGGTACAAAATTGTCAGCAAAATTATAGCAAAAACCTAGCCCATGTATACCCATGCTGCCTTGCACACGATTTTATTCACTCTGCACTCACTCTGTTTTTTTCCTCATCGGATTTCTGTCGCTCTACATACGTCATCGGGTATGACTGATATGATTGGTTTGATTGGTTTGATAAACATTCAAAGCGCCCAATAAACAGATCTGGGCTTCATAAACCACACCTCAAATATGAAAAAATGATCAGGAGGTTCCCAGACCGAATCTCAATCTACATTGAGATGAGGTCTGGTGTTAGCCAGGCTAGCAAAAACCACAAACTTTGATGGACTGGCAAAAAAAAAGGAAAAAAGTGTGACCAACAACACTGCTCCCACTGAATCTGAATGTAAGTTTTCTTTTACTTTTAGGTAATGGCCTTTACATGCCATTTATATTAGTTCACACAAACACTCTCCATCCATCTGATACTGACCTGTCCATCAAAACTCAATGTGGCCCCTGAGCCAAAAAGGTTTGCCCACTCCTGCCTTATAGAGCAAAGGTTTGCAAGACCAACTACAAACTAAAGGGTATTTATACCTGACACACCAGCAATATGGCTGCACAAGCAATCTACATGCATTTTGTATCATCACCATTTGTAAGGATTCTGATATTACTACAACCATTTATTGTATAGTCATAGGGGAAACTATGGAATGAAGCTCATACCGATCCTCAGCCAATGAATGGACAAGGACAGGACTTTTTTTCTCTTCTATTACTCGAATATCAGAACTGGACTTTGTGGTTCTTGATGGGCAGAGGAGTCGTTTTCCTCTTCACACTGACATTTCAGAGTTAGGTGATTGTCCACCTGACAGCAGCAGTAGAATGCTCTGTCCTCTTATCATTGATTCAGTCCCTTTGTTCATTTGTCTTCTCCTGAGCCATTATTATTTTTATAGCCGTTTTCACGAGCCTCTTGCAGCTGCCCACCAATTAAGCTTTGTACCCTATTAAAAGTCCTCACAGTCTGCGCTGCACAGCACTCACCACTGCACCATCCATTGTGTCCACGCGGCCTGGCTACCACCCCACCTATAAAATATTAACACCTGCTATCACTCCTGCAGCACTTCAACTCCTGGGAGGTCCACTTAAAAATCCACGCTGCCACAAACAGAGTCGACCAACTTACCCAGCACCCTGACCTGCTAGTCTAAGGTTTCCCTGTCTGCAGCTCTCTGTCACAGGCCTCCAGCCGCTTGCATCTTTTACAATCTGGCTGAATTATTCATGATCTGAAGAAGGGACATGTTTACTGTCTTATTTCTTGTGGTTGAGACAGAGGCCTGAAAACGAGGTGTGAAGATTGCTTTTTATTGCTTGTTTAGTACTGTCTTACCTCACTCACCGCTCTGGCATCGGTAACCAGCGTCCTACACATTATAGCTTTTCTCAAGAAAATATTAAATTGAATCTTGAATGCTATTATTTTTTATTTAGCTGTGGACATGGTCCAATGGCTGCTTCATGCACTTAATGCATAAAGTGGAACACATCAAGACAAAGTGCACACATTTGTCCCTAATACTTTAAATTGGCTATTGAGAAATTCAACTTATACTTAGCTAACATTAGCAGCAACAGCTGTTTACCTACATTCAACACCAAACCTCAATCCTTTACACTCCAACAGCTGTTTGCTGAGGTAGAGAGCAGTGGTAATGCTAACCTATTGTGGCAAGGTGAAGAGGGCCCGGGCGCGGGGTTCGAACCCAAGACTCCCGGGTAATAGTCATAACCATTCGGCCAAAGGGACATCCCCTTGGCCAAGTAGCCAGGGCGCATGATCAACTGGAGGCATAGTGACAGGACCCTCAACTGTCACACTATGTTCCTATCACTTCTTTACTCCCACTGAGGTTAGCATGCTAAATAGCTAGCCCTAGCCCATCTCATCACTTTCCTAAAACTAATCAGTGTTGGGAAAGTTCACTTTCTAGATGAACTGGTTCAAAGTTCAGTTCACAAATTTTAAAATGAACTAGTTCAGTTCATAGTTCATAATTCAAAAAATTTGAACTAAGTTCACAGTTCCAAAACTAAGTTCATAGTTCTTTTTTCTTTTCTTTTTTTTTCAATATGTTGCTATAAGCTATAATTTTTCTAAATTATTGCCTCAGCCCATATCGAACCACAGACAACAATTATTTTAGCAGTTTTAACCAGTATTAGTTATAGTTACTACTTTACTTTCCCCAAAAAGTAACAACATGATGAAAGTAATTACCAGGAAAAGTAACTACTGCGTTACTATTTTATACAATTCTCAAATATGTCAAATGACGTGGACTTCCCTCTCTCAGGCCTCTAAGACAGGAGATTCACTCCAACAGACATTACATTTACTATAGTGGACTTGATTTGAACTTGTCTGGAGGGATTTGAGACTTTACATGGATGAGAACAAGTTAAATATTTAATCTGTTGCAGTTTTAAATACAGAAATTTGGAGAGTGCTAGTCTACTCATACCAAATCCAAAATCAACAAATCCAATAGTGAAACATAACCACCTCATACCAGGAGTGATATACATATCTGGAAGTAAAATATATTATATTAAAATATATGACATATCCATACGAGCATTTGCATGTGCATATTGTATCAGGAATACAACAAATTCAATGATGAATACATTTTTGCTTTATAGATGAATGTAATACTGTATGAATTAAAGGCTAGACATAGAGTAGGCCTACATTATGTGTTTATATGGTAGGATAAAACATGTCTATGGGTGTTATACAGTATATATTTCTATATGCAGTATATTACATAAAGTCTGTGTGATACTTTTGACTCAGTTTCCCTAGTTTAGGGATTTAGATGGTTCTGTTCATTGATCATAAGATTAGTCATCTAGCACAATACAGAAGTGGCAACTGTGCAGAGGAGCTTCTTACACTTAAGCATTTTTTATGTATGACTATATACTTCATGTCGTGCCACGTCTTCTTTTAATAAGGCAGCGTGTTTGAGGGGATGATGACAAACGTCTCCTCCCGGGACCAGGCACTGGGAGCTGGAGCATCTATCAAGGTCTGTGAGCACAGGCTCACAAATGTCTTCACAGCATGCCATCCCTCTGCTAGCTGAAAGAATCATCACACCACTTTAGGAGTGAGTGCTTCTCTTATTAGATGGATATAATTAAAGGGAGGTATGTAAATGTTCCAGACCACCAACCTGCATTTGATCCGGAGTCAAACATCAGAGCGGTCGAGAGAAGCAGCGATAACTGTTGTTGTTTTTGTTGTTGTACAGGATCTTGCCAGGAACTCCCTTTCTCCCGACTGACAAAATGTCTGTGCTGTCTGCCAGAGCCGGGCCTTACCCTTAATTCACTTAATCAAAACTCTCCTGATTGTGGGAAGAATGGGGATTAGAAAGTTGCATCTGGGCTTTGTGAATGCATAAATTTGCCAATTTCCGCTAAAGGGAATTATTGTAAAATGACTTTTTTTTCTTCCGTCCGTTGGTACCTTTGTTTCCAAGACAATGCAAAGTAATATTCTACAAATATTACTCCCTGCCAAAATCATTCAGACAATAGTATAATCCTCCTCATACCTTTGCAAATGAAAAAAAAGAAAAGAAAAGAAAAGCAGAAATATTATCCATTATATTTCTATCGCAGGCATGGGGTGTGCTAATCCTCTCTGTTGTACATTCTGTGTACATCATAGTCGAATGGTTCCGTCCTGGCCCAGAGCCCAGGAAGTCGGTAGTCGGTGGCTCATCTCCATCCTGCTTAGAAACCCCCCCCCCCACACACACACACACATGCACTTTCCCTGCATTAACTACTTGCCTGTTCTCTCTCTGCATCCTCTTCCGTGCTGTTTCCCTGCATCAGATTACACACAAAGTCAATCACTCACTCACTCACTCACACGCACACACACATACACACATGAATGCACCCACAAATAATTCCCTGTGCCCCCCCTGCAGAGCAACTCTCAGTAGGTTCTGGGTTTATTATCAGCCGCTGCTGCAACCAGAAACCGGCACCTCTTCTGTCCTTTCTGTCAGAAGTGTATTGCATTCACTTGAATAAAAAAAAAATAAATCATTTTTTGGTCTGTTTTTCGAGGTTATTTTTTCTGTTTTTCTGACTAATTATTTTCTGTTTTTCGGGTTAACTTTTATCTGACTTAGCTTTGAGATTTCAAAATCCCGTGAGAAGCTCCCACCTGCAAGTAACGTAAGGACTGATTTCAAAATAGAGGTGCTACATCAGACTGTTCTGAGTGACACTCTCCGAGGTGGTGTTCTGTAATGACAGGTAGTTTCCTTTCAATATAAATCTGAATTTACCTGAGACACAGTGAAAATAAGACTGTATTTTTTGTGGAGCATATCCATGGATGTATGTTAAGCAATGTAAAAGAAAGCGCCTTTACTCATTGTGTTATGAGTAGTACTTTTATTTTGAAGGATGTTTGTTATACGCTCCCTGATGTGACGTGTGTACACGTCACATCAGGGAGCGCCACCAAAGTGGAGTTTGAATAAAAATCCTTAACAATGTATCTCAATAGATCCGTGATGAAGTGGAGGCTTGACTGCAACGGTTAAACGTTACTTGCAGGTGGGAGCTTCTCGCGGGATTTTGAAATCTTGTTAAGTCAGAAAAATATTAGGCCTACCACGAAAAACAGGAAAAAATTAGTCAGAAAAACCTAAAAACAAACCAAAAAATAAATTACTCAAGTGAATGCAATACGCTTCCGTAGGTTCCACCCTAAACCCTAAACCCAGCCTTCACCTCCCTCCACTTTCCCTCTTTCCTGTTCCTCCTCTCACATTTTTTTCTTTCATCCCCTTGTCTTCCGTCCGTGCGTATGCTTTTCTTCTGCTGTCTGCTTGTCTATCTATCTTGCATGGGGCATTCAAGGAGTTTGCCTGAAAGATTTGGCTTCAAAGTGTTTCCTCCATGACGGACCTCTGTATGTTGTGAATAGTGTGTCTGCATGCATTTGTGTGTGTGTGTGTGTGTGTGTGTGTGGAATGAAAGGAGGAATCTAAAAAGCTTCTCTCTGAACAGGTTCTGACAGCAGCAGGGAGATGAGACAGGCGGAGAGAGAAAGAAGGGACAGAGAGAGCAGAAAGCTCCTTGGGGGGGCAGACAGAAGGGGTTGGCGGGGAAGGAGCAACGGAGGAGGTCCTTTTTAGATCCCGGCCCAAGGCTTGATTCTGATTCCGCCTGACGCTAACAGTATCTTGTTGTCATGGGAACACAGAAAGCTGGTAATTCCATCTAATGCTCCTATCTCCCCCAGTACAACAAAACTGTGAGACAGACAAGCTAGAGGAAGAGAGAGAGAGCGAGAGAGAGGGAAAAAAAAAAAGAAAAGCCGGAGCAGAGCTTCAGTGTGGTGGCCGACGCCGCCCTGGCACACTTCACAGCACAGTGGCGTACACGCACTACTGCCAAGCAGGGGAGCACAGCGCATGGCAGGGAAATGTATGCACAGCTGCTGAGTACAGAGCAGTTCTTAAATGCACAATACATCAACTGAGGTGGTTACACAAGTGTAAAAAAAAAAACACCGACTGTGAGCCTCAGAGTGCGACATCAGCGGCTGCATCTCTAATGTTCTTATGGATAAGTAAAGGATAATGTAGAGTGAGCAGGTTATTTCCCCTTTAAGATGGATAGAACCCCGATGCAGTGTTTATAAACTGTTCACTCTACACTATCCCACTTATTACATGACTACTTACCAGTTAAAAAAAAAAAAAATAAGATTACATTTTTGATTAAAATGCGATCTTATTGATCTTAAAGCAGAAGTAAGCGGAATATTTGTGTGAGAGAGAACGGCATGAAGGGCTGTGTGTGCAGCCAGAGCCAGTCTGGTGCAGCCAAGGGATGCGCCTGAATGTGGTGACGTAGGGACGAGGACCAATAGATCCATGACGAGGGCGGGGGCTGCTAACTCCATCGGCTGACAAGAAGTTATGGTGCGTTCAAGGCAACCCGTAACTCGTGTTTTTCCGACCAGTTCGATCTGGTACGACTTCACGGTTCGGAAGTTACGAGTGGCCGTTATAGTGACTTTCACAGGTAAAACAGGTCGGAGTGGGTTGCCTGGAACGCTACGGAGTCGTAAGTCGTGACTTGAAGCTGTAATTTACGGTTTCAAATGCCTGCCTGGAACGCAGCATTAGCCAAAACGACCGGATCGCTTACTTCTGCTTTAATATAAGTCTTAAAGGGACAACGAGGAGTTTCTATTTGGTTATAAAAAAAGTCTCATATTAATGTGGATGAATCTACGTTACCCACACTTGTTAATGGGCCCATTTTCGATAAATATATTGTTTTGTCTCTATGGTTATTTTGTTATTATTAGTGGTGGCGGAAATGCTGGTCGAGCCGACCAGCGTTCCAACCTCTGACTTTAATTCTTGATGAATGAAAACATGAGTCTGTCTTGCGCCGGTCAAAGAATTTCACGGTGCGCGGAGGCTCATAAATGTAGTGTGAAAACGCTTCGCTTTTCCAAAACTCCTCGTTGCCCCTTTAAATAGTTATATTTTCCGACGGCAATCACTTATATAGAATGTTTGGTCCGAAACACGGGTCTGCCAGTCACTCTGCTCTGCTGTAAGCCGAGGAGAAAACTTTCCTTGTATCCTATAACCTTTATCCAATGAGGAGAGAGAACGGCATAAAGGGGCGGTCCTCTCTGTGTGTGCAGCCAAGGGATGCGTGTGAATGTGGTGACGTAGGGACGAGGGCGGGGACTGCTAACTCCATCTGCTGACAGGAAGTTAGCCAAAACCACCGGATCGCTTACTTCTGCTTTAAGTTATCCTCTGAAAAACAAAACTGCCTGCAGCAACAGCATAGCAACAGCTGATCAGCAGTCGATCAAAACTTTTTTTTAATTTTTTTTATTGTGCGATACCAGTGACAAACATTAAGCAAACATAAAGACATGACATAGCACAAGACAGGAAAGACATGACACAGCAACACAGTAAGCAAGTAAATAGATTGAGATAAATTGTGATAAGGAGCAGAACAAGGAAAGAGAAAAAAAAGGGAAAGGAGAAAGGGAGAAATAAGGACATAAACATCAGCAGCCAATCGGTCATTCAAAATTTTTATTTTTAATTGTCATTAAAGTGGACATTGCCATTGATAATGAAATGTTTTTCTCATGCTGTGGCCCTGGATCTGACAAAACTGAACAAAATGTTTACAATTAGAAGTGGTCGTAATTACATAAAAAAACACCGCTTTACGAGAGGGATCGGCTACTGCTGCCTGAATTGAAGGACAGGAAATTCTCTGGAGAATTGTCAGCTATTAGTCATGAATGAATGGTTTCAATCTCTCCTCTCTTTTTTAATTTTTCTGAAGCAGTAGCCTAATGGAAAGGTAGCCTAACGACTGTCAGCACCGATCAGAGTGGCGTCCTAGCTATACAGAAATAACATACTTTAGAATACAGTGATTGACCAATCAGAATAAAGCATTTAATAGAGCTGTGTAACAAATGGGAATATCTGCAACCAAAAAAAAAAAAAAAAGTCCTTTACAGAGGTGTGAAGACCGTTACAGCAGCACATGGTATAGCTACAGGGATGTTCAACAGCACTAAAACTGACAATGACAGCCAATGCTTTGTTCAACATTTTGACCTTCTGTCATCTGAAAAACAGTGGCAAGCATACCGGTAATAAAAAAGAATATGGGCTATACAATTTTTTTTTTTTTAAATATATAGTATATTTTTTATACCATGGTTACTATTATTGTGGTCACAGATTTATATGGATTTAAAACAAGTATTTCCCCAGCATTGGACAGCCTTTCTTGCCATAGTTACAGTTGTAACTCAATGGTTAACTTTGTTGAACGCTCACCTACACCATAAACTGTTGCTTCCACATGAGAATCACACACACACACACACACACACACACACACACACACACACACACACACACACACACACACACACACACACACACACACATCCTTCCACCACAACCTCTTCCTGATGTGGACTTTGTCTCATTATACCTACTGCACTTTTCTCTTGGTTCCTGTCATAATTACCACCACCACTAGATGTTACCTAGCAACAAAATGTAGCAAGCTGCGACCTATGTGCTCGTTTTTTTTTTCTTTTCTTTTCTTTCTTTTTTCTTTACAGAAAGACTGTGCTCTGATAGAAAATGAAAGGATAATTGAAGCAGGAATGACGGGCAGTTATAGGCCGCAGTGTAAAGCAGTTTGCAACACATGGAAAACTTTGGTTACATCATGTATCTATTTAAACGAGAGTTGAAAAACAGAACAGATTCTTTCACTGATGGCTTTATGGATAACACGGCACAACAACCACAGAGTGCATGTGCTACATTTACTGTAGCGCATTTCTGCTATAATTTCATACAGAGGCCGTTTTTGAACGGCCCCCTCTGCTGTAATCACAGATAAGTGTTTTGGTGCAAGTATATAGAGGGGAAGCACACTCGCTAATCCGGGTAAGTTATGCACTTCAGTTCTCCTTTTTCAGGGCCAGCCATGTCACCCAGTCATCCAACCAGCCAGTTGGCCAACCAGCCAGCCAGCCTGCCCAGAGTGCCTGTGGTGCCACTTAAGAATCATGGGAAAAGAATGTTCTCAGCTCTTTTCTGTCCTGATTATATCAGATGTGGAGGAAATGGAGGGACTCTGGGTGGATGCCAGCCCTACTGAGCCCTGGGGAGAAGAGAAGGAGGAGGATGAGGGAGGTGGTGGGCAGGAGGGGGTGGATGAGGGGGGGGGGCTGAGTATAGGGAGGGAGGCATGGGAATGAGGCGACAGGGGCGCTGAGGACCTCCAGGGACCAGAAGGTTGGAAGGGGAAGCAGTGTGATTCATCAAGGCCAGTGAGAAGCCCTGATCCCAGGCCAGAGGATGGATGAGGAGGATGTCATTGGTCGTGGCTCACAGAGGGACATACATTAAATAAAATGAATGATTTGACAGAATATTTGCTTTTTTTCCTCTCTCCTTTCAGGCAGGGGGGCATCCTGCCCACAGAGAAACAGTGTTTAAAGAGAGGCTAGCGCAAAAAAAATGACTAATCATAAGATCTATGATAAGAGTAAAGTCAGCAGTAACCATGCCAACAACCTTGAGTGTGTTTTTATAATGATAGTGTCTCAGCAGCATAAGGACCCAGGGCCAAAAATCATTTAAAGCATGCAGTCATATAGCTTTGATAATTAGCATCAGTAATGTAATATAACATAGCGCGGCTGAGTGGTGGCGGCATTAGACATGGTGTGTTGAGTTGAGTTGACTTGAGTTGAGTTGAGTTGAGTAATATCAATACAGAAAATGGATGCTTCGACAATACATTATGCTTCTCTACTATTTAACTGCAGAGTGGTTTCTTGATCTAATTGCTTTATTCTGCTTTTTGTGAAATGATAACTTTGCCCTGGCAAGGTCGCCCTGCACTAAAGGATAATTAGGAAGACATCCCATGAAAAGAGCAGCGGGCCCGTCTCTCAATGCTTTATGAATGGTACACTACTGTGTCTGCGCTTTTCTGCCACAAACCAATTTATTTCTTCTAAAGATGTACAAAATATATTTCAAAAAAGAATCACTAGACCCCCACCACCCCAGTATTTAACCTTGCCAAGGATAATACACACATATTTGTATACATGTCCTATCATAACTTTTTAAATTAAGATTCAATACCAGATTATCACTTAAAGGAGAATTCCGGCCATTTTTGACTCCAATTGTTTTCCTGATGGTCACCCAGTGTTGGGGGAGCAAAAAACACGACTAAAATTGATGCAGGCAAACCAGAGTTACACCATGGCTAGACAGCGCTAGGGATAGCGGCAATGCTAAACTATGGGGGCAATTCTTTCAACCACAACAAACACTCAAAAAACTCACTATATGAGTTCAGTGGTGTCTCGTAAGGATTCCAGTCATGTACCATAGATATTTGATTGTTTTTTGACTGTTTGTTGTGGTTGAAAGAATTGCCCCCATAGGTTAGCGTTGTGGCTATCCCTAGCGCCGTCTAGCCATGGTGTAACTGGTTTGCCTGCATCAATTTTAGTCGCGTTTTTTGCTCCCCCCAACACTGGGTGACCATCAGGACAACAATTTAGGGGTCAAAAATGACCGAAATTATCC
>NC_140927.1:4859494-4916673 GCF_045865225.1 Trachurus japonicus | reverse complement strand
TTTAAAGCAAGTTTTCCACCCCCCAAAAAAACATTATATTGGGGTGGGGCTATAGATATAGTTGAATATATCTTACGAGAGGTGTAGACTGCAGCTTTGACAATGATGATAGGTCCTCAGTCTCAGGAAATGTCATACTGTAGTGGCACATCATTCTTACAATCCACAGCAGAAGCCATAATATAACTAACATGTTCTACCAAAAAGAAAGAAAGAAAGAGAAAAAAAAGACAGAGAAGACACTGCGCACAGTGTTTGAAAAGATCAGCAAAGAGCTAGACTCAAAGTGCTTTGAGGAAAATGTGTCCTGCATTCATCTTGGAGTGGGCTGAGTGGGCTGTGAGAGACATGACTGTGAGCGTGGCGGCGTGTTGTTCCTGTGACTGCATGCACTCAAATGTCCTCTCTCTTCAACTGTCTCTCTGACACGGTCGTCTATTTTGTTTGCATGCTCAAATTTGCTATAAATCATGTATGTGTGAGTGCGAAGCAACAACAAAGAAAGAGCTTAGTGCCATAGTTATGGGAAGTGGTGTGAAGTAACATGCAGCACAGATTGTCGTGTCAGAGCGGAGGTGATGATATTATTTAAAAGAATGTGGTCAAATATGAGAGCTAAGAAAACATTCATCTAACTATCCATCATTTCTTTACTGTATGTGGAGGGCTGGACTTTCCCAGCATGCATTGGGTTTAGATTAGGTGAAGCATTATCAGCCACAGTACCCTTGAAACTGTTGTCTAAAGTATAAGGAAACTTTATACCCGGCTTAACAATGTGCTGTACGCTGCTGCTGGGACTCCTAACTTTATTACACAGACACACACTTTGTGTATATGTATCGTTGTGCGAGAGACTCGGAGTAAATGCAGACCATACTGAAAGCTCGGGGCGCTGCATGACTATCAGGTTTCTGTGATACACATCTCTGTGCAGTGGGAGAACCTAATCCTGTATCTGATAAGTTCCACGGTAATGGCTTGTACATATGGTCTATTCTGTTATATAAAGGCCATTATGAAAGACTCACTTAGCCACTTATCCAATCACTTACCGCTGTCCATACATATTGTAAAAAAAAAGAAAAAAAAAAAGGAGATATGCATAAACAAATCAATAAATAACTGCTCTCCTGTTTACAAGCTGATAGGCCTTCACATGTTACTCCTATTACCATCATCTTGTCTGATTAGGGGAGTTAAGTGAAGGATCACATGTGACAGGATTATAGGAATAAAATGGAGATTCCATGTACATGGATCTCCATGGCTGTCACAGCAGCAGACACTAATGACTGAGCTTCCTGAGTTGTGACATCATTAAAGCCCCAGTGTGTAACTTATTTGGCTTTTTATTAGCAAAAATCAAATATTGCTTTCTACGTATTTCACTGAAGTGGAATCTCACCCGCATACAAATGAAAGCTTTCTGGTACCTTAGAATGAGTTGTTACAAGTCGTTACAAATACATAAGTGGGCGACGCACCGAACCGAGGCGGCCATGTTGCATCGCCATTTTTTAGGTTCAGTGGCAGCGTGACTGTAGGTAACCACGGAAACTCAGCGGAGCTGTCGGCTAAAATTGCCCAAGAGCAGTTCTAAAGAAGGCAGTGTGGAGATTGGAAGAGTTTCGTGTCTGGTAGCTATGGACTTGGTTGGTTGGTTGGTTCAGTCTGCTGCTGCCATGACACTGTTAAATTAAATTTGCCCCCTTGACTGTTGGTATTGATTTGCATTCAACTGTACAGTGTATACAATATAACCTTTTAAATGCACAGAACTCAATGGTTTAATTGGCTGAACTCTCCGATCAGACCTCAAACCATTCCATTTTTTTTTCTCTTTAACTTTCAATGCATTTATTTTCCCCCATAACACACTTTGTTACACTGGCTCACACAGCAAAGGCCTGAGATCAAAGTCTGGAGCTCGGAGATCAGAGTTTCTAGCTTGGAAGCGACTCAGCAGAGACGAACATGGGCTTCACTCTGGGCTGCCCATTCATCACACGGCTTGTATACTGAGGGTAATTCGAGTGTTCACAAGCTGTGTCCAGTCTTTTGCACACTCTGATGACTGAAAGATACATGTCTTTACACTGAAACTGTCAGCATGTGTTAGGAATTATGATAATCTTCTCCAATAAAAGAGTTGTGGAGAAGACATGATGAAAAAACAACTTAACCCACTCATTCAGGATGCCACTGTGACAGATCGTCTGTCTGCTGATACACTATGATCTGTACTGACCTGTCCAAACCTGTGTGGAATGTTTATGTTTGTATGAGATACTAGACTTTAATGCATTTTTAGCATTGTTTGGGAATATATGTTGCATTCAAGACAACTCGAGACAACAAAAAAACGAGCTCCGAGTTGTAAAAAATGAATTGAACGGCGTCAAACTCTGAAATTACAGGTCGGAAACTCGGGTATCATATCAGAGCTCCGACTTGACGTCACGACAACATCAAAACATGGCAGCCATTGTCTTAAACGGTTAGAATTTAGACATTTTAAGTTCTTTGTTGCAGTTTTAATGCATATTTTTGTGTATTATTGCAGTATATGAAATTCGTGTATATTTAGCTGTGATTGTTGTATGGTGTGAAATTGTGTTCCTCGTATGTGACGGAAATAACGTTTAACTGTTATCAAGGCTGTAACATTATGGGCCCTAGTTTCCTAGACCGGGCGAAGTCTAAGCTCAGCGCAGCTTTGCCACGCCAACGAGGCGTGTCCAGGTCCATTTCGCAAGTTTGGTGGGCCACGCAGTCCGACTTAGGCCAGCGCAAGCCCTCCCCTCGTCCCTCCTACCGGCGCAAACGGCAAAGGGGGAGGAGAGAGGGCGGGAGGGAGACAGGAGGAGGAGAAGTGGGATTAACACAGCCGATTCGGATCTTCACCAATCAAATGAGCTCCTCTCCTCACCTTTAACTGCGCCGCGGGTGATGCGCGCTGCAAGTTTGTCATTTTATACTTTGACCTGTGAGGTCTTGGTGACGTGTGTGCACTGCACGTCAGTCAGCCAAACTTCCACTGCACCTGCTGCGCTCCGCCCTGCGCTGAGAGTAGACCTGGTTTGAGGTGGCGAGCTTTCAGCGCAACCTCGGCGGGACATTTTCGCACGAAACTTCCACTGCACCAAGCTGAATCTGTGACGCCTCCCCCTGCTGCGCGGCCACGCCTATCTCAGCGCAGCGCGATCTACAATCTGCCAATCTGACTTTGCGCTAGGCTGCGCTGGTCGAAACTTGCATTAGACCGGCTGCTCTACCTTGCGCCACCTGCGCTGCGCCACCAAACTAGGGCCCCATATGTGCACTCATCTGCAGCGTCTCCTCTCCTCCAAAATAAACATAATTTACTGCTGCATTGATTTTTCGTATTCAGCCACAATATGCCAAACTTCCTTCAGGTATCCATGTTTTTTTTTTCTTCCGAGTTCCTGCAGCGTGAACGCAATGATGTCGGAAGTCGGAAATTTCCGAGTTGGGAATTACGACCTCCGAGTTGTTTTGAACGCAGCAATAGTTTACTGTGGCAGTGGCCGGATGGCTGCTATTGAGTGCTATTGATTGATTGATTAGTCTTTATTTTGAACATATTAAAAAAGATAAAGAAAGAGAAAAAAAAAATCATATAAAATAAGTAACACATTATAGTGTCCTAAAAAACAAGTCCCATATTTAAGAAGAATGCTCCAAAAGGAGCAGGAGGAAGCCGAGCTTTTCAGTTCCCAGCCCATTATCACTACTCCATCATCCCATAATCAATAAGACCAGATAAACAGAATACAAGAAGACACAGTCACAGACTCACTCTCAGTTTCATCATCACCTATGTAGTCAAGATATTTTTTTTAACAGTTTTATGTTTGTGCTATTTTTGAGCTCATTCTCCAGACCATTCCAAAATTGCACCCCACAGACTGGTATGTGCATACTTTTCAGAGTTGTTCTGACATTAACTCTCTTAAAATTCAGTTCCCCTCTCAGATTACAGTTTACCCACCCTGCCTTTCCATAAACATATTTTATACCTCACCCATCTTGGTTTGTACATGATTTGTGCAGTCTTGTGTTTAACCAGATCGGTGAATTATTATGTGAGTGTTGCATTGTATGCTCAAGATATCCAGTGTTATTGACGATTCTTATTTCTCTTTTTTGTAATGTGCATAACAGCTGTAGGTTGGATTTGTATGTATTACCCCAGATCTCCACATAGTGGCTCAGATATGGAAGTATGAGTTCATTATACAGAGTATGTAGTGATTTATAGTCCAGAATGTGTCTTGATTTCCCCAAAATTGCAGTAATTAACTTTGCTATTTTTGCTTTGACATGATTGATATGTGGTTTCCAGCAGCTTTCATCATCAACAATCACACCCAGACATTTTATTTCATAAACTCCTTCTATGGTTATGTTGTCCATTTTCAATTCAACTTGAGGGTTTGTTTTATATTTTCCAAATAACATGATCTTTTGAGCTATTGAATATTATCATCAAGAGATATCACAGCTGTACAAATTACACCTGACCTTTGTGTTCACATACACTCAAGGCCCACAGCACAGTCTTGTGTCAGAGAGATAGAAAAGGAGAGTGGTGAGCAGTCAGCTGGGGACACAAAGGTAAAGTAAGCTAAAAAAAAAAAAAATGCTGCCCTGTAGAATTTGGAAAATATCAAAAGTCAGTGCTTCAAGTGTTACAGCAAAGTGTGATCATGTTCTTCTTAAAAGAAGCCGCTCAACTCTACAAAGGTCATGAGACTTGAAATGGTGAAATGATTCACGAGTTTCATTGTTGTTGTCGCAGCAGTTTCAAAACTATCTGAAAAGTTTGTTTTGCTTTTTTTGTTTTTTTGACATGTGATTGTTTCCTATGGAGGGAAATCATAAGTGTTGACTGATTTACATTTAAATTGTAACTGAATCCGTGCATGTATTGTAACTGGATCTGTCTATTGTTCAAATGTGTACATAACTTGATTTTTTTAAGAGGACACCAGGAACACTAATGTGGTTCCTCAATAAATGATAAACAAAGAATACATTTAAAGTATTAATTAGATTAGATTAGATGCAAACTTTTCATTCATTCTGTATTATCCTGACCCCATCAATTGATCCCGGCACAGTCGGCAGCACTGAACTTTTTTAATTTAACCAAAGGCTCAAGAAAACAAATCATTATCAGTTAGAAAGTAGAAGTAGAGTAGAAAGTTTCACACTGCACTGGATTCTTGTTGACGCTTGAAAAACTACAGTAGCTGACAAATTAACAGGTGAACATGTGACCCAGTTTGGATGATGCTACCCCGAGCCTGTCACAATAGAAAACCAGCTCATTTATTATATGTTGTGGCAGTTTGTAACTCAGCTAGTTAGTTAGTTCTGCTAACTGGACAAAATCTGAAATTCAATAGATTTATTTGCACCATTAACAACCATGGTTGTGTGGCGGTGCAGACTGTGACAGAGGTTATTATGGCTCAACAAAGCCAATAAACAGCTTTGTTAAACTACAATCCCACGAAGGTCGGTAAAAACATAAATAAATAATCTTCTATTTGCTATTAATAAACATGCATGCCAGGTTTCACCGCAGTTTCATTCTTTGAGGAAGGTTGAATTATTTGACATGAACATGTATTACCTGATATATAACTAGGCCTTGATGCAGCATATGTTTGCCAACCTGTGCAAATGCAAAGCCATGTTCATACTAAGCAGCATGTTTGCATTGATTTGCATCCGAGTGTCCTTCAGCTCCTCATTAAAGCCCCATGTTGCAAAAGCTTACAAACACTGTGGACGCTCGTTCTTATTAACACGACTCTGTCCCTGTCATCAGAACCACCAGATGAAGGTCGACACGGAAGAGAACACAGTCTACCATTACAGAAGATGATTTACGACTTCCACCATAATCTCTAATCCAGTGACATGACAGATTACTGTTCTTGGAGTCCTCTAAACAAGAGTGTTTAACTCCCACTGCATGACTTCTCTTCCCTCTGCTTTGCAAAGGGAACCCAGGAATCTGACAGATTATAGCATGTTGTTAGTGTCCCCACTGTGTTTCAGACAAAAACTAACATAATGTTGAGGGTGAGGTGCCAGGTGAATATGTTTGTTTCGCTGTGGTTGCAGCGGTTAGAGCTTGACCCGGTGCAGCAGAGGCCAGATGACAGAGTTAGAAGACTAAATGTCTGAATTTTAAAGCTAAGGAATGAGCAGCTTAAATTTAAGTCCCCCCCCTGTCATTCTAACCCAGAATAGAGATGTCCCAGACAGCTGACTGAAATGTTTCTTTGCTACTCCATTGAATAAAGACGGATGAAACCTCCATGATGTCGCTGACAGGCTTCTGAGGAGTAGTTCTGAAGGTCAAGGTGGATTGTTTCAACATCTCCATCTTGCTAGTAACTGAGATGATGAACTCCTGGCTAAAGCAAAAAGTCGAAAAGAGGAGTAAGGACGGGGGAGTGACAGGTGGGCGTATGACACTGTATTCCTCTATCAGCATGTCTTAAAGAAGTCACCTGTTGAGTAACACACATTTCCTTATAAAGCCTTGTCGGAATGATAGGATGTTGGAATGACAGCATTTAATTCTCATTTTGGCTGTGCATGGGGGAGTTTCGTTAATAAAGAGAGTTAACCTTCCTCTTTGGGTCACCAGTGACCCGTTTTCAGGTTTTCATTACATAAAAGTACCACAAAAATTTGTTTATTGCATCAAGGCTTGTTGATTTTGTCAGGAACCTCTATAACAAAATAAAACAAAAACATTTTTTTCACAAAATTCTAAAATGCTCTGGTTAAAATTATGACATTTGTGGTGACAGAGTCAATTTTGACTCAGTTATAACAATAAGAACAACAATGAGAGTTGCAGCTGAAATCCTAAGTGAAGAGTTCATTTGCAAAAGCAGATAACTCCGTTTTAACCCTTACATACTGTTCGGGTCAAATTTGACCCGTTTTGACATTTCACAGCAGAAAAAATACCCTAAACATCATTCTTTTAGGCTGAAATTTTATGACTTTTCCTAAAGTGACCCAAAATACACAAAAATGAAAATATTTTTAAATTGTATACTTTTGAACAGGTGCTACAAATTTTTATACACTGAGGCTGTTTCGGGTCAAATTTGACCCGCATCTGTTTAGATGGATTTTAGATCCACCAGTGTGGGTCAAATCAAGGAAAATTGTGGTTTTAGGGAATCTTGAAACTGTGGAACTGTACAGGCCATGTTTGTGTGTATAATTTATGGGACA
Source organism: Trachurus japonicus (assembly GCF_045865225.1). NCBI lineage: Eukaryota > Metazoa > Chordata > Actinopteri > Carangiformes > Carangidae > Trachurus > Trachurus japonicus. The sequence goes on along the minus strand of NC_140927.1, from coordinate 4,909,377 downwards.
GTGGTGACAGAAACAGAGTTCAAGGGGGACTTTGACACTGTCACGAGAACTGCCTGTGTTCCCACCACATTTGCCCAGAGACAGACACCTGCTGGTCTTTGAGGGGGCATGGGGGGACCTCGAAACAGTGAAATAGTAAAACAGCATAGTAGTGGTCATATATGGTGCACAAATGGAACAGAGGTCATCTGAGGTCAAGGGGTGCCTTGACACAGACACGAGATCTGCACCTGCAAGCACCTGCACCTGCAATGTAATAAAATAATCTATAAAGTAACAAATTTGAATCAATTTGCGTTGGGAGGGTGGTGGTGGGGGGTCATGACATAGAGGTTCCTGAGCTGCCATTTCAGTGACTGACATCATGGCAGCAGGCCCTTTATCTGATCTTCCAAAAGGAGGAGGTTGATAGTGATTTGGTGGAGGATGTGTCAGAGCAGGAAGACAATGCCAAAGAAAACCATATTATATATAAAGCAGGGAGAGTACATTTTTTTTATAATAAGCATTTTATTATTTAATGTTTTTGTGTTCTAAGTGGTAAATGTTGAATTAATATTGATAATTATGATTTCTTATGATATAGCATCTACCTTATAACATATAGCACCTAATGGTCGCAATTGTTAAACATGGTCATATTATGAATTCCAACAGTTTCACAATGTTCATGCCATTTTAAAATTCAATGAAATATATTTAAATCATTGTGGCTTTTATGTGTTTATGTCTTATGTAGAACAGGATGTAATACTGTGTAATAGTAGAAGTTTTTCTCCAAAAACGAGTGTTGTAAAACTTAAAAAATGCACTCTCCCTGCTCTCTGAATTTTTTTTTAACACTTAAAGCAGAAGTAAGTGATATATTTGTGTTAATATAAGTCTTAAATAGTTATATCTTCCGACAGCAATCACTTACATAGAGTGTTTGGACTGAAACACGGGTCTCTCAGTCCCTCTGCTCTGCTCTGAGCCGAAGAGAAAACATTTATCGTATCCTACAGTTTTTATCCAATGAGGAGAGAGAACGGCATGCAGGGCTGTGTGTGCAGCCAAGGAACGCCGTGAATGTGGTGACGTAGTGACGAGGACTCTTATGGTGCGTTCAAGGAAACTGGTATTTTTCCGACCGTGAAGTGGTACCAGGTCGATCTGGTACGAGTTCACGGGACAGAAGTTACGAGTGGCCGTTATAGTGACTTTCACATGACGGGCTGTGAGCGGCGGTCACATGATCGTTTAAACATGGCTGCTCTATTGCCGGCTGTTGCTGGCTATGAGCGCTACTGTCTTTGCTATCGGCTATCAGGAAATCTCCTGTGTATGCGTGAATGTGTGTGTGAACCTCATGTAATGCCAGGCCTGCACCGTGGCTCTCTGTGGGGTTGCCGGTGTTGTGCGGAGAAGTGGCTTGTTGCCGCGAGCAGCGTGCAGAGCTCGGCAAGCAGAGCTCGGCAAGCAGGCGCTTCTCCGCACAACACCGGCTTTCCACACACAAGATGACTTTTGATTGAAACGGCCACGGTTGTCAGCCCCGATAATCGTAAATATTGAACATGTTTAATACTTACGATTATCGTCGCAGAACGTTTTCCGAGCCGATTGTCGGGGGGAATTTTGACTCTTAACATACCACACACTACAAGAGAATCTAATAAGATAATCTTAAGATCTTAAGATAATCGGGCGATGTCTGTCCGTGGTCGGAAGGGGGAAAATCGGGGCAAAATCAACCCGATTATCTTTATGTGTGTGGCAGGCTTAAGGTGATATCAGTCAAACATATCTCAAAAAAAAGAATGTTTTATTGAAAACAACACTTTGCAAAGAATATTTTTCAATTTTTTTTCAAAATGGCACTTATCTGCTTTTGCAAATGAACTCTTCAAGTGCAAAACCAACCTTTTCATGGATAAGGAAGCCTAACAAAATATGAACATGTGGAATATGTTCACATTATCGACAAAAAACTATGCATCACTTTGGACCCCTCTAGCTAGTAGTTATTTTATAGGCTGTACATAATTACATCAAAATGACCCACAATTTAGACTTTTTATTATTATTATTATTATTATAGACCCATTAGTTATGAAAGGAGGCTGCTTGAGCTTTACACCGCTGACTATCAGGACAGACTCTTCCATGATTAGGCTACATTTAGCCTACCGTTACAGCTGAGAACATCAGCTATTGTTCCCTCTCCATTAAATAAAGTATTTGCCCCCTTCCGGATTTCTCACTTTCTTGCAGATTTGTCACACTAAAATGTTCATTTTATTTTTTCATAGTATTTTGGTAGGGCAGCCATCTGGGGAAGGTTTCCACCACTGTTCTAAGCTTTCTCCATTAGTGGATAAAGGCTCTAGTAAACATGTTCATCTCTGTATCAATTTCAATCCATTTGAAGAAACTCAACCTGCTTCAAGTTGGCTTGTCATGTTTTTTGCATGCAGCCTGTTGGCTCCGTTACTGTAATACAGATAACTGGCCCTGCGTCGGCTTCACGTGCTACAGGAGGGGAAGCGGTTGTCACGCTCATTCCCACCGGAGCGCCTCCGCCAGCTGCTGCGGCTAAAACGAGCACTGTGCCTGTCATGCTGGTGACCCCCCCCCCCCCCCACACCCCCCACCCCCAACACTGTGATCCCCTCCCAGTTGCTCCAGCAGCCTGCTAAGTGCATGGTTGGCATCACTGTGGCGTCCCAAGGTTTAAATACAGATGCCACAGTGTTGAATCCTTGCTGCAGCATATGTGTGTTTTCTGTCATGTGTGTGTTTGTGTGCATCCACGTACTGTAGGCTCCAGATACCAGCAATGGGATTAAAAATGCCCTTTCACCCCTCAGGAGAAGCAGCGGGATTAGAACCACCACGCATCTGTGACTGATCTTTTATTTTCTTGCCAATATACAGTATCTCCCCATCCTCCTCATATTCCTCTTTATTTCATCATTTTATTCTAATCTCCTCGTCTTTTCACTCTAATACCCTCTCCTCTGTTCTGCTAATCTTTGCTCATGCTTATCTATTGTCATCTCTTCCCTCCATTCTCTCTCTCTGTTTTACAGCTTTGCTTTCTGCATTTGTTTCCCTTATCACAATCCACCCATACCCCCTCCCTTTTCTTTTTTTTTTTACTTCATCCCTCTTCTCTCTTTTACCCAGTATCAGTGCTATCTTTCCCTCTCTTCACATCTAATGTCACATAGAGGGGAAGATAACAGATCCTGGGGTGATTTATGTCTGATACAACGTCTCCATTGAGCCCCATTGATTTTCAACTTAGTGAAATGTCATAGATGTGTGATAGTGATCAAATCATACATCACAGGGTGCTGAAATGTCACTTTAGGGGATGTGACAGATCTACTGCGCTCCGCGTTGCTATCCTTCTTTCTTTCTCTCCCTCATTTGGATGAGGAACGAGGAACATAATCTAACCTTCTCTCTTTCACAGCGCCACCTCTGACACGAGCCTTTATTTACACCATGTATCGCATGCAGCTGTAAGATAATCAGATGTAAGATAATCAGAAAGTTGAAGTGATTAAATGAGGGGTTTTTTTCTGTCTCTCTCATTCACACACACACACACACACAGTCCATGTGGCGATGAGCTCAGCCTTGCACCCTCATTTAGACTGAGACAAGGTGATAATTAAAGTCACAGCCCTGGCTCTGCTCGCATCTGTGTGCAGTCGTGCGTGTTGCCTTGACTGTGCCTGTGTGTGCTTGATACATCTGCTGTGTGTGGACTGTAGGAGACAGGGAGGCACACTGTAAAAAAAAAAAAAAAAAAAGAAGAAGACCATCTTAACAAGTCAGACAGAAGATTGACAGGTGTTTTGGTCGAACTTAGTTCATTACCAGCGTGGCGCTTGCAAGAAGCACAACACTGGTGATCCTCCATATTTTCTTATTTCACAAGATAAGAACCAGAGGCGTACTAATCCATCTCTCACTATGATCTGACTTCTGTGGCACTGAGCTCACTGATTCCTACTGAAGGCATGAATCTTTAAAAATAGCTCACACAGACTTAGTTTCACTTTATAAAACAGACTTAGTGATTCCTCTCAGAAAATTCTTCTACTCAGACAATCCGGTTGTTGGGTTGACTATTTTCAGCCCCAGATTACTGCATCTGTATTGCAGCAACAGGACGGTGTACGACACGTGGCTCAGGGTCTTTGACACATACAACATTTATTAAAGATCTACTGTAGTTATATATAGTATAAAGGTAGACGGAGCCTATAGGTTATTGCTGTAAAGGTATCAAAGCCAGAGAAATGCACTCAGCTGTATTCAAGGCTGAGCTTTAAAGGGATGTTTGGGTTTTGTGAGGTCCTCATTAATAGTCAGTACATTACATTGCAGAAGATTCTGTTCAGAGCACTGGCAGCTCTGGCAGACTAGCAGACTGTGTTTGCTCTTTCCCTTGGCACTACTTTTTTTTTTTTTTTCCCAACTGCTGAACTACTGTATTCCTACGCACAAGTGCATCTACAGAAAAAACTGTATTACACCACTTTCTGATTCAGTCAGCAGACCCATGGCTGAGGTGTATTAGTGAATTCCTGAAATCAGCCATGTATTTGCACTGGATCGCTGAGAAAACATCAACATGTTATTACTACATGTTATTTATATAACCCCAACCCACTGCAAGTGTAAAGTATGGCTCCTTTTAAGAAGATCAAGTCATTATTGGGTAACACTTTACAATAAGGGTCCCTTAATTAATGTTGTTAGTGCATTATTAAGCATTAATTAACTGTTTACAGATATATTAACAATCATTATTATGTATTACTTAGGATTAGGAAACACATTAATTAATGTAGCCTATTAGAAACTCAAAACTTTTACTACTCAAAGTTAGTTAATAAATTATTAAGTAATAATAAAAGTTGAATAATGTAATTAGTTATCATTATGCATTACTCAGCATTAATTAACAAATTAGTTCATATATTAATGCTTAATAATGTACTAACTAACGTCAATTAAGGGACCCTTATGGTAAAGTGCTACCCACTTTATTGACTCAAGTGTTATGGTATTCTTATTTTTTTTATTTAGTCATTATTGTTGTGTGTGTTTCCATGGTAATTAGTGACAAGAATAAATAAATGTATTTTTTTTAAAGAATACCATAACACTTCAAACTTCAAACTTTCCAAGATGAAAATACAACTTCACACTATTGCGTTTCATCCTGTGTCAAGAATATAATCCTTTAGGCCAAAACAGAATTTACTCGTGCACTGTGACTGGATTTGCTGCTGTAAACTTTTCAGGTATGAATATGTGCTTGTTATCATGCACAGCAATCCAGAACCACTGTAAATAAATAGACAAAGAAGCTGCTGCATGTTGTCCATTCTGCATTTATGGGAAGGCAGCTGTCAGCATCACTTCATCAGATGTCAGTGATCAGTGATCCTGCTCCACGGAGTGTAAGATCTTTTTTGTGTGTTTTCTCTGAATGAAATTTTAAGGACAGCCTTTTTTTTCAGCACACATCCAATAGTACCACTTTGCTGCTCTTCTCTTTAAGATGATGACAGTGTTAACACACATGGCTCAGTGAGACTAAACAAGTGAAACGTATAATTCATACATGTGCCATTACTTATGTGGATTAATAGACAGAGACACCCACTCATGTGATAGTGCTGAGCTGGAGATGCAGTCTGGGTGACTCCACAGAGACAAAACAAACACACACACACACACACACACCTACACACACACAAGGACAAGAGTTAGAATAAAAGCAGGAGACTTCTCCTGTTCTCCAAATGAAAACACATGCATCTGCCCACAGCTGGCTGGTCTGCGCTGCAGCCTGTATATTATCTACGTCCATTAAAACACTTGTGTCGGCAGAAGAACGTGTCCAGAGATTTAGGGTGATCTGGAGGACGGGTAATGATCCAGATATCCGACACATGGGACACCTCACTACCTACTTCATGAGCTGAGACAGAACCAATAGGTTTATTCCTCGGTACGTGTCTGCTGTGATTGTGTGCTTCCTGTTGTGTGTACACTACACGTCTGTTAGGTGTGTACGCATCTCAACACATAAAGACTACGGGCACTGAGGATATTGAGGCAGTTAATTGCCTCATTAGTGACCTGATAGATTTGTCTAAAATATGAACATGCAACTTTCTAAATGACTTGAAAAACTGGTTATATTAAATGTCATATAGGTTGAGGTAGTGTAGATTGAGTGTGGGACAGCAGTTTGTCTGACTCTATTTACAGGCTGGTATGACAAAGATGTGTCAGACTGGTCTGTGTTGGTCTTTTACTCATAGATCAGTCTGTTGTGAGTCACAACTCATTTTCAGCCAAACACATTAGATAGGGCACCTCCAGGCTGACCCAGGTCTAAGACAAATAGCACTAGACTGTGGCTCATAACTTGGGGTTTGCCAACATTATTACAGATATATTTGTTTTATCATAAAATGAGATTTAACTTTTTGCTCTTCACTGAATTTCCAAAGTGAAAGTGAATTGCTCTGCAAAACAAAAAGCTCTGTAGAGATAAATGGATCTGATCCACCAAGTTCCTTGTTTGACCTTTTTTCAATAATTATATTGAGGAAAAAAGTCTTGATTTGGAAAAAAAAAGTAAATGAACCACAGTCTGGTGGTTAAGAACCAAAGTGTTATATCTCACACAGGCTTCGCCCTCTACTGGACTCTATGGGTATATCTCTCCTCCAATCGCGTACGCGCGATGGCCCACTGAAATTTGCATGTACGTAGCCGGCCAGTATGGCGTGCCTACCTTTCCCGCCCTTTAGCGGGCTATATAAGCAGGTGCACCGCCAGCTGCCCTCATTCCTTTTACTTTCAGCGTCGGCGAGTGCCCACTGTCACACTAGCTCCAAGGATGGAGTCGCCGCTTCAGGAACAACGCCTCTAGGAGGACGCCGCTCCAGCGTACACCACCACCACGCCACCTGATGAAGCATCGCTGCCAGACCCACCTCAGCCTCTGCTGCAGACTCGCCGCCGCTACGAGACGAGGAGGATGAACTCTCCCTCTCCGACGGCTCGACGGTGTCGGGCTTTCCCTGCCCCCCCCCCCACTGCCCCCGAAGCCGATGAGCCGCCTCCGCCAGGGGTTCTACGGCCCGGCTCAACCACCCCGACCTGTGTTCGTCTCCCCAGCGCTTCCCGACATCTGGCTATGCGTGAAGGCGTCTTGGCAGGAGCCGCTGAGGACCAAGGCGACAGTCGCGGGGGTGGCGCCTTTCCTGCGTGTGCAGGGCGAGACCGAGACTGTGTTCCCCGGTGTGCCCCCGCTCGAAGACACGTCGCCACGTCTGGCTAGGTCTCACCGCCCTCCCCAGAAGGGACCGAGAGGATCTTCTGGCTGCACCGGTCTCTACTGACGGTCTCTTTGGCTCCCTCACTACGGTGACGCAGCGGCTAAAGAGGCTGGAGGAGGAAAAGGCGCAGCTGAGCCGTCATCTACCGCTCGCTGTCGCCGCCAAGCAGAAGGGAGAGGTCAAGCTGCCCCGCCGCTACGCTACGGCGAGGCGGAGAGATCGCCGCCAGCGAAGAGGCTTCTCCGCGGCGGATCCCCTAGCTGACCCACAGCCAGCCCCAGCGGGCCCGTTGCAGCAACGACCCGCAGCGCGTCTTGTCCCGCGGCGGCTCGCTGCACGCCCAGGCCGAAGCTGTCCTGGGGCACACAGCGACCAGAGTGACAGTTAACGGGAGGGACGACATTGTTCATATGGTTCTGTATGTTCTGCTTGTGTTCACTGTTCTGTGGATGTGAGAAATGTTTTTATTAAAACATGTTACTCCACTAACAGAGCAAAAATCCCCCCTCCCACCTCCACCATGCTCCCCGCTTGCCGCGCAGTCGGTCAGGCTGCCGGTGGCTTGTGTTACACCGTCACATCCCCGCAGCGGGCCCGGCAGGCAAGGCCCCCCGGTCACGGTTTCACAAGCACACTCACACAACACACCCTCTACCGTCTCCGTTGTGGGAGACGCGGTAGAGCGGAGCACCGTTGTCAACCGGGTAAAAGCTACCGTTGTCCCTCTATATGAGCTCTACAACTGGCGAGGTTGCACGAGAAAACATCGCTCCCCACTGGTTGTAGCGACCACACAGTTAGCCCCGCACGCTGCTAGCCGACACTGTGTCACTTCCGCGGTGCGTCCGGCTCAGCGTGTTGACCGGCTGATGAGCGATGATTGTCACCGCCGAGCCAACGGCTACAGCGGTGAAGCTAATCATCGTTCACAGCAGCACGGCAGGGCTGTGTTTCCGGACAATGAGACGGCTGCCTCACGCTCGTTTTAACCCACGCCGCTCCAGTGAAGCGGCCGGGCTAACACGAACTGTCTCCCCGGTAAACAGCAGTGGAGCGGCCAACGTGTCTGACCGCTCTGGTCCTGTGGCTGTTATTTCCACGGGCGAATCTAACAGCAGCAGGGACGCCATGACGGTGAAGTGCCGGGTGGCGGCGGTGTGTTCAGGTGACACCACGCCGGCTCGGACAACAGAGATGCGTTCACGGACGGCCCCGAGAGCTCGGACAATGGGCCTGGTGCGTTCAGGGACGACTCAGCCCTTTCACAGAGGGCCCCCCATGGGCCAAACTCCCGTTTATGGCGGGTTTGGCGGCGGAGAGGGCCGAAATTGTGTACCACAGCTTTCTAAAAGCCGCTCCACAGCTGTCTGCACGTCCTCTCATGTGTTTTTACGAAGCATGGCAGAGCAGCTGTGTACTGACAGACGGGCTGGACAGGACCCTCAGACTAGGATATTCTCTCCAGTTCTGCGGGCTCCCCCCAGCGTTCAGGGCCATACAAGAGATGAATCTATCCTCTCAACAAGAGATAGAGTTCCTCGAGGGGGAAATTCAGGACCTGCTATCAAAACAGGCCGTGTCAATTGTCCCTCCTCACGACAAGGAACGGGGTTTTTACTCCCCATACTTTTTGGTTCCCAAAAAGACAGGGGGCTACAGACCCATCCTGGACCTCCGTGCCCTGAACACGCGTATCGGTACACGTATTCTCATTTGGGAAATAAGACTTGGACAGTCTGGTGCCATTAATGTTGGTCTTTTGCAATCTCCTGAGCTTCACCCCATGTACATTTAATTTATTTGAGCTCTCTTTCAACCTTTCCAGTGTTCTTTGGCCATCCAGGCTTTGGTTTTCCTGGTGGTGTCCATCTTAACACATTGCAACCACCAACACTGGTCTTCATCAGGGCTTCATGAAGACCACTGTAAACCTTTGAGAAAAACACACCCAGAGTTTTCAAAGAGCACCTGAGGATCAACAAAATAAGGACCCAGCAGCACTTCCTTCTTTTTGGATTTGAAAAAAGAAATTTTATTATGGCAGCTTCGACAATGGAAACCCAGACATCTGTAGGCCTTAGAGTGGACATGAGCCAGGAAAGTGTTTTGTGCAACAGATTAATTCAGACATCTATCTAAAGTCTGATCTCCTCCTCAATCAATCAAGACTGAAGTAATGAAATACTAACTATATTATGGTTACCCCCTTAACACTTGCAACCTGCCGCAATAAGATCCCATTAGCTTTTCAGCCTAGCAGCAGAGAATTGGAGCTAACCATGTTAGCAGTGGACTAAATAACCTCCAGCCATTCACAGAGCCATAAACAATACCAGCAAAAAGATAGAAGACCAGTTCCACATGCTAGATGTTTTACCTGCACTGTTTGCTGGCAGCCTTTCCCCCCTGCATCTTCCCTGAGAAGTTTCAGCTTGTTACAACACGGTACTTCTGCCTCTGCCTGTGTTGACCGACATCATTATTCACACAACCGCACGGGGTCCTTGTCAAGAGTACGTATGTGAGCTTTAAGTTCCTGAATTAACAGCCTGCTTATCTCCAGGCTGCACTCCACACATCCAGATCTCAGTGGGAAGCATCATGCAATATCCAGCTACATAGGAAAAAGAGAGAAGGCTTGAAGGCTTTCCAGCTGCAAGCTAGTACCTAGGAGGACACTGCATTTAATTATGGCAGCGTTTGAGTTGCACAATGGTGTATTTCTCCTCCTTTGAAAGCAGAAGAGGATATGTAATTGTAATTATGATATTTAGATAGATAGAAGAATGTTAGCTCCACATACACCCTGTCTTAATGCCCATTTTTGGAATAGTTGGCAATTAGGGGTGGAGTCAAATAAAATGGCGCCAATGGAGCTTCACAATTCACTCCTCAAAAACTTGTAGGATGTCATGGAGGTTTTGACCATCCTGGCTGATTGGGACTAGAACCAGATTCAGCAAAGTCTCGGCTTAATGCACACAACTCCTCTCTGCCCTATTTTGTATTGAAGTTATATTGTATTAAATGGATAGTTCACTCATTATCTACTCACCCTCATGTCGACTAAGGGCTGGGAGAAGTTTCAGAGTCCTCCGTGGCTTCTCTGAGTTACAGGGGGTCTCGGCGTAGCAGTGCATGTACATATAACAGTTGCAAATGGATACCAACTGTCTTCGTAACAAAAAGACACACCAAAAAACATCCAAATACCTCCATGCTGCTCGTATGTAATGTCCGTCTTGGATTGAAGCCCCGAAATGCGAAATTGTCCCGAAAAAAATTAAATAAGTCTATATTTCAAGCTTGTTTGTAGCGGAACCAGGGTCCGGGAAGAGGACGGACCCTGGTTCGTCCAAATTTGACGAACCGGGAAGAGGAGCTTTCGCTACAAAACAAGCTTGAAATATAGACTTATTAAATTTTTTTCGGGACAATTTCGCATTCCGGGGCTTCAATACAAGACGGACATTACATACGAGCAGCATGGAGGTATTTGGATGTTTTTTGGTGTGTCTTTTTGTAACGAAGACAGTTGGTATCCATTTGCAACCATTATATGGACATGCACTGCTACGCCGAGACCCCCTGTAACTCAGAGAAGCCACGGAGGACTCTGAAACTTCTCCCAGCCCTTAGTCGACATGAGGGTGAGTAGATAATGAGTGAAATTTCAATTTTGGGTGAACTATCCCTTTAATATATACAATAAATGCCCCACCTGCTTTTTTTGTCTGTTTTATAATTTGTCATCTGGTGGGAAAATATACAATCAAATTGCATAAATAGTCAAAACCCTTTGTGAGTTCATATAGGGGAAGAAGACAGAGAGAAAATGTGTTTCTTTATCTCAAGAGGGGAGTGAAGAAAAACCGCCCCCCTGCCCTGAGGAGAGTCCAGAGGGTGAGAGACAGGGAGTCAAAGAGAACAGTGAGAAAGAAAATAAATAAATAAAAAATAAATAGGATTAGTTTCTAATTTACAGCCATTATCAGCCCATCAAAGTGTAACATCTTAGGGTGAGGGAACAGTGAGAGGTTGTTTGCTGAAGCGGATTACAGCACTAAAGGGATCAGAAGCAAAGCAGCATTAGTTTCAGGTGCAGTGCAGTTATGAGGCGGGTGGATTTGGAGGGAATGATAGCATCATGGATTTTCAAGCACTGAAAAATAATACACAGCTGAACCTCAGGCTACACATCCATCTATCTATCCATCCATCTATTTATCCATCTGTCTGTATACCTGTAGCTTTTAACATTTTGTTTTGGGTGAAAAAAATGCTGGGCGACACATTAGTGGTGCTATTACTGAGCCAGTCAGGAGCATATTCCTCTGACTGGGTCCAAACATGGGTATAAAATGTGCTTTAGCACACCATGTACCGTTTTTTTTTTCAGTGCTGATTCAGAAATATCATTTTGAGTCATGAGTTTTTAAAGCCCCTGGTGCCAGGCGCACAAATCACCTCAAAAGTTCTGCTTAGGTATGGCCCTTAAGTTTGAATTTCTCCTCAGCTGAGAGGACAGCAGGTCTCCTTTGCTAAGGAATCACAATAAGGTATTTGGGTCATTCCAGAATTGGAGGACATTTCATGTCCCACCCATTCATTTTCAATAAATCATGCATGAAATTCCAAAACTTGCATTTGTGGTGAAAATTATAATTACTCTGAGACAAAATATAAATATAGTTATACAAAAACTGGTTCCAAAATATTATTTAAAATACAAAATAACTCTAAGCACCCCCTAAAATGGCCTTTTTCTCTTGTCCCACCCTCTTAATGGCCAACATGCATGTCAAATAAACCGGTTAAAATAAGTTTAAAATTTTAATTTTTTTGTATGATTTTGTTGATTTATGTCTTTTGTAAGTGTAAAAACACTTAGTTTAATCATAAACATATTTTAAATAAAAGTAATTTTGCACTAAAGTTGTGTCCCACAACATCCACGCAACCCTGTTACCAAAACCTTTTTAGCAGAGAAGAAGAAGAAAAAGAAGTATGAGACACATGACACAAAATAATTTGTATTATCAAACTGTTAGATAATAGCATGGGTAGACACAAAGTAAGTCCTCTCTTCTATTTTTCATATTTTTCATATTTCGTCTGCCCTGATTGAGTGCGTCACTCTAACCAGTGCAACCCTGTTACTCATATTACCAGAATAAGGCAAAATATTTTCAAAGTTTTCTTTGTTCCTTTAAATAACTAAGTTTGTTCTCAACCTTACAGTAACATTACATTCCATAGCTAGCATCTTTCTTCTGCTAAACAGCTGACATAAGCATTGATTTGCAACCCTGTTACTTGCAACCCTGTTACTCCAGAGTAACAGGGTTGCGATTTATGTCATAATCTACAATCAAAAGTAATGAATCTATTCAACCCTGTTACTTTGTTCAACCCTGTTACTCTAATTTCAACCCTGTTACTGTGTAATTTATCTTAAAATTATCTTAAATGACTGTATCAGCTCATGAGGGTTTATCCTATTGTCATTTTGGTAGTGTGTATGATTATATTTATTATGTATTTTGGCAAATATTTATAGATAAATACTTATATAATACCTTTACAGGTTCCTGAGTATTGGTAACAGGGTTGCACCAAGCAGCACACACAATATATAAAATATCTAATAAAAAGTGTCACTTTGAGTCCTGAGCTGGCCAAACATAATTATTTGATGATTAATTACCTGTATTTCTTAAATATATAGCAGAAAATGATCAAATAAATAGTAAAATTTTGAGGTGTTTCAGTCCTTAAATGTCCTCCAATTCTGGAATGACCCATTTACAGCAATGGAAAGAAACAGTGATACCATACTGAACAATGAACAAACTTTATTGCCATTGCTCTGCAGTGCATTACAACAGAAGGTATCTCAGTAACGGACACATATTTCCATAGCTGCACTTAACACGGCCATCATGTAAACAGAATGGGAATATGTGCTGTTGTATCCTGTATGTGTTTTTCAATTGTGACACGATCCATCAAAATGAGTCACAGTGACCCAAATTTCAAAGTTGAGATTTTGGTATCAATGGAAAGATTAGAAAATAAGCTTTTAAATGATACCCTAGTCAAAGTCATACATTTGATGGTTTTCGAGATGTGGCCATTTGAATTACGATCTTTCACTCTCTTATTCCGTTCTAAAACCTGAGAAAATAGCAGTTAAAGTTTTTGCCAGTGACTCTGGCATCTGTTCCTGTACCACGTGATTACACGCACCCTATACGGTCCCTTGTTGTCATAGAGGCAGCATTCAATGACCCTCGGAAAGCAGAGAATTTCACAATTCAGATGCTTTTTACAGCTCGTTTCTATCATAAACGGTTCAGAAGTTGTCATGTTTTGTTGACATTTTGTAAAACATGTGCAAACGTGTACGTCCGGGTTAGCATCGATGCTACATTCGGTTTAGCATCTGTTTCTGTACCCGTCCCTTCTCGTCATAGAGGCAACATTCAATGGCCGTCGGAAAGCGGAGAATCCCGCGATTCAGATGCAGTTTACAGCTCGTCTCTATCATGAACGGTTCAGGAGATATTTCATGTTTTGCACCGAAGCAACACTCATTTTCAGAGGGTTTAAGTTGCAGGTCAACTTTAATCATCATTTACGTGCCTTTTCTCAATTATCTGGACTGTGAAACTTTGGGAGATTGTTTTTGAATGTCATTGCTTTGAAATTAGGGTAAATAATTTTTTGGGATTTTCTATGGGTTTTCCATGTTATCAGCTGATTATCTAAAAATAGAACGTTGCGACTTCCGACTCATTTTGATGGAACGGGTCACAATTGATTTTATTTATTTATTTATTATAGATGTTTCATGTTTTCCTAACTTGCACTTTAAAGACTGCACCCAAGTTTGTTGTAGCCTACTTGTGCAATGACAATAAAGACGTTCAATTCAAAAACATTCAATTCAATATCACAATATGAAACAAAAAACACACAACACAGGCACATTATTTTGATGCTGTTCTGATTACAGTGCTTCTGAAAATGGCAAATCCTAAATGAGTCTAATTAGCCTAAGTGATAAACACGTAAGTAAATAAATAAGAAACTGCACTGAAATGTGTTTGATAAAATTCTGTTGCTAATGAATATTAAATGCATGAGATGATGGTATTTGAGTTGGGTTAATAATTGTGGGTGGGGATTCAGTTGCAGTGAGGCAGTAGTCAGCACACTTTCCACAGTGCAATGATAGAAGTCCCACTGCGTTCCATTTTGGCTTGTGATACGGGAGAACATCTCACCTCAACTCTCAAAGTCGCCCAAAAGGAAACGAGAAAGTAAGAAAGGCAATGAGGCAGTGAAACCACATTGGCCTGAGGAGTGAAGGGTGATACTTCCAGGAGAATATCACAGAGGAAAACACGTAAATTTGATCCACAAACAACATCCAGCAGATGTTGGATTGGAAAGTTGGAGCTTTGGAGCATAAGGTTTTATGCTATGATGGTTCCAGTCAATTAGACCATCATTAGAGGAGTTGGAAGAGCAGCTGTGAAAGGTGGAGTGATCCAACCCCAGGAAAAAATAATAAATTATCGGTTGATCAAATTTATAGTGCAGAATCAACCCCCTCTGTTGGGTTCTTCTCAGTGGAGAAACATTGTATTCTCTTTATTTTTCACCATAAAGCCAGACATGTACAATAGCCTTCCTCAAGTGTGTTTCCTTTGTTTGATCACTAAGGTCTTCTGTGCAATGGCATAACTAACCTAAGTGCTCTCTGCATCCACTTTGTCATCAGTGCATGTACTGTAACATCTGTGTACCCTCATGCCTTCCAAAATCCATATCTGTCCATGAAGCTTCTATGCTTCAAAGGCAACAACTGAGCAGACTAGAATCTGAGGAGGAAGTGGTTTGTTTCCCCCTGCTTTCAATATGTACAGTATGCTAAGCTCACTGTCTCCTCACTGCAGCCTCACACACATATGAAAGTTGTTCTGGTCTCTGATGTAATCTTCCATGAAAGCAAATAAGAACATTTCCTTCAATGTGTCTCCTCTTCCTCTGAAAGTCATCTTCTCGGCATGTGCTCACAAGATGATAAGAGTTCTAAATGCATCTCACTCTAAATATATAACCCAAGTATAACATAAAAACACACACATTTGACATCTCATATTTGACCTTTAACTGCTCAGTTCAGCCTTGTGCCACAGTGAAAGTGTCACATAAATATTACCAGAGGTGTCACTACAATGTCACCTTGGGTGGGCATTTGAATTATGTGGGTTTTTCTTTCTTTTCTTTCTTTCTTTCTTTTTGTTTAAAGAAACACGCCACTTGCGAAATGTGCTTTACAACTGTTAAGAACCAAGCAAACAAGAATCAAAGGTAGAAACAGTTTTAATTGCACTGCTGAGAGAAGCTACAAACAGGACTTGCAATTCACTAAACGCTGTGGTTTGGTGATAATGTAAAGAAGGAACACACCAACACCTTAAAAAATGGCTAAGTGGAAAGTAGTGAAATTACACAAAACTATGAATGCTCCAAAAAAAAGAAGAAAAAAGCTATAACGATGAATTTTCATTGGATGGGCCGATGATTCCTCTGGATGGGCAATGGCCAGCCCAGCCCACCCCCAGACACACCCCTGAGTATCACCAGGGTGCACCAACAGGGGACCAGGGAAGTAACTGGGAAGCTCAGGTATGAGACTGAATTATAAAGTTGCCACACAGTTGTATAACGAGGTGTAACTTTTGTGATCATTTTTTTGAAAAAAAAAAGTCAAAGATTATCTTTAAATCACTGCACTGTCAGAACCTTAACAGTAAAAAGTGATGTTTCAGGTCCTATACCTGCACATTACATAAAAACTGTTACGTCATGCATGTTTAGTCTCCACTCTGGGCTCCAAGCTAAAGATAATGCTTAAACACACACATCCAAAACTTTCCATCTTTAGACCCTCCCTTCCACCTTGAAACACACTTCCCAAGTTTATCACTGACATTAAGACAAATATTATTTCTATTACAAGTTTTGTCCAATTTTATGTTTAAATATGTAAATGAGGCAATATCTGATGAAATATGCGCTAATTTGCATACATTTCCAGAACCAAAATCTGAACAATTGATATAGCCCCTTTCAAAATCCTTGTTTTATTTTGTTGACATATTAGAGTCAGAAGTTTTTACAGAGGAGATTTTGTTTATCTCTTTTTATCACTTTGTAAATGAGAAAATACTGTCACCAGCCCTAACACATCTAATTTTGCCCTGTTTTTAAGAATAACATGTTGTATAAATCAGGCTTTGAATAATATTTTAACAATCCCCTCTGTAAAAACCTTCAGAATATAGACAGGAATCAAACTGGATGGTTTGGTGTCTCTTAAGTGCTGCTGAAGTGGAGATTTCAGGCTCAGAGTCTGAGGAAAAACTCATTTTGAGAAAACGGCCTTTAAAGACTTGTACTGTAAAATTCCATAGATTGTTAATGTAAATCATACTTTTACGATCAGTTGCGGATTCGGAGGAAATGACAATTTGTGGAGCCTACATCATTGTTGAGGAGAGAGAGAGCTTTACAATGATACCTGACATGACATGGGTCAGACAACAGGCACAGCACAGTATGTCACAGTAGTTGTTAACTTTTGGTGAATTTAGGAGAAATCTACTGAGGAAAGAGACTAAATGAAGTAAAATAAAAAACACCTTAATGTGGTTTTTATACAATTTTTTTTTCGACTTTTCTGAAATAATACATGTTAAGGAATAAAATTTGTCCAAAATCTCAAAATTGATCAAAAAACAGTGTTTTTGCCTGTACTGTAGTGTCTCGCCTCAAGCCAGAATCAAGAAAATACTGTTGACCTCACTATAACACTGTCACATTTACTCGGTTGAAGAACACCTTCAGAGCCACGTCAGATGCTATAGTTGTTCACACAGACTGAGAGACAAGACAGCAGGAATATTATGTGTGAAGATCCCTTTAACAGCTCTGTCTGTTATTGTTTTAAAAAAGAAAAGGTAAAAAATAAGAGAGCCAAATTTCATTTTGGAGCAGGTAATAGAAATACTTTATAACGCTGGAGAAATACAGGTACACTAAAGATCACAGTATGACAGCACAGAGTCCAGTTAAAAGCTGCATGAGCTACAAGATTGAAACCCCAACAGAGCCTGAACCACAGAGATAGCGCGGTGACATGCAGCCTGGGCCGCAGGCAAAATATCACTCACTTGTACAAGCTGCCCCAACACATGTGCAGAGGTAGGTACACTGAAGTTCTAGATATCCCTGAAGGCAAATAAAGACCCTCTCAGCTTATCTCTGCAGCAGAGTTATCCATGCCTCTGGTCCCCAACGTCTAAATATCTCCATTGACCACACAGTGGATTGCTTGCACCTTTTTTTTTTTTTTCTTTTTACTTTTTTTTCCTTGGGGAAAAGAGCCTTACCTATGTTTAAAGGTTGAATACGGAGAATTACCAGATTACCACTATTGACCAGAGCAATAACAACAACAGCTATAGGGACGATCAGAGGAGCACTGAGGAGAATGTGCAGGATATTTACCTTATGTTTCATTTTACCGTCATTAAACACTTCAGACTAATTATGATGTTAGATGAATGACTTGTAACTTGTTGTAGGGAAAGTGGAGGCTCCTTCCACATCGTGGCTGGAAACCAAACCTGCTGATCAGAGCCTCAGACCTGGTGTCGTTTTGGTGAAAAAAAGCTGTGTCCGTGACACAAACGGTCCTGTAAACAGTATGACAGATTATACACAAATACAGGGTTTCCCCCAGAAAACTTGTTAAGCCCGGTGGTAGGGTGGAACCAGCGGCCCATCGGCGGGCCACCGGTGCCCAAGCGTGTTTTTTTGTGATAGGGGCCTGACCCTGACCGATGGCAGGGCCCTGTAGGGAACATATTCATTAATGGAGCAGTAGCATTTAGCAGGTGTGATTCCATAAGGCCTTAAGATCCATGTTAAAAGTTGACTGGAAATTTGAAAATATTATCATAAACATCTGTTATTATAAGACTTTATGTAACTTAAACACCAGCTATAGCAGAGTCTTACAGAAAGGCACTCTTGAAATGCTGTTCAATCAACCACAAAAAAAAAGTAGGCCTAATAATTATAATTATAAAAAAATATTTAAATAAATAACATCAACTGTTTGCATAAAAAACTAAAAAACAACTGCCTGGTGTCTCCATTGTTAAAGTCTAGCCTTATTTCCATGGATGTATTATAGATCCATCGTCCATGTTTTTTTATTTTATTTATTTTGCTCAGAGATTTTTTACATCTGGAGTCACGTGCACATGACGTACCACGCTCTTTTTCCGGTCAGTCGTCATGGAAACGTGACACTCACGGATCTACTAGAACAAACGTGTGTGATCGCAAACTTTACGAGCTGAAAAATGAAAAAATTGATCATTTTCACATCAGGTGAAACCCCGCGGCTCACAGGAGACCGGAGCTCTGACGCTGCAGGGGACGACGTGCTAACAGCTACCAGCTAACAGCTAACAGCTGCTACAGCAGCTGACTGAGCCTCTGGAGCTGCGTCTCCGCCTCTCCGCTCACGTTAACGTGGACTCGGTGCGTTCCTCTCGCTCAGCTGGTGAAGCAGCGGTCTGATGCTGTCTATTGTCTGATGAGCATGATGTCCGTGACGTGTCTCGTTATGTGCGACGAAGTTGTGACGTTGTCAGGTGATGAAAAAGACACCTGATCACGTGTTTATTGAGTATAAAAACTGATTAAAAAAATTAATAAACGATGCTTAGCCTGGCGGGGGGTCAAGTAAGGCCTGGCGGCCCGCCAGGCTTATAATACACTGGGGGAAACCCTGCAAATACACACATCGTAACATGTATATGATAATGCATCAATCCGCCGAGTTGATTATCAAAGGCTTTGTTGAAAACAAATGCACACGACTAGGAGGAGGCTTAGCAACACAGCAGAGAAGTGCCCCCCAATGTGGCTATTGCTGGTACAAACAGGAAGTCATTGTCAAAATTTCTTAAATTATTTAATTCAGACTATAATTTTTAATGGAAGAAACAATACTTGTATCGTGCACCCCTCTAAACGCCCTATGGATGTATTATTTTGGAAAAAAAAATTGCTTTTAATAAGAATACAATCATTTACTCACCCAGATAACTTTGGTGTCATTACATGTCATTCCGACGAAATTAGATCCAGCCGAGAGCCGCGTATATCTATGTAATGCGAATCTACAGGGCAGCAGAATGCAGCCTCTAAATAACACATTATCCACCATAAAACTCGTTCATTTCATCAATATTTTGTTATGATACGCTAGTGCTATTCCCCTCTGAGTCCGGGGTTAGCTGTTATCAACATCCGGGGTCTGTAGGTTGACCTACTGACCTCTGACCTGGATGATGTCATCTCCGACCGCTGCCCAGCGCGGCTTGTTGCTATTGCTAATGCTATGGCTCGTTTCTGCGTGTTTCCGACTTGTCAGAACAAAATGAGCAGCTGGATGAAGTTCAGCTTCCACAGGCTTCCTCTCCTCAACCTGGACTCACTAAAGCTCCGGCTAGTTGAGATAAAAATGGACCCGAATGCCGAAGTGGAATGATTAATATCAGAATGAGCTGAGATGACATCATCCAGGTCAGAGGTCAGTAGGTCAACCTACAGACCCCGGATGTTGATAACAGCTAACCCCGGACTCAGAGGGGAATAGCACTAGTGTATCAGAACAAAATATTGGTGAAATGAACGAGTTTCGCGGTGGATAATGTGGTATTTAGAGGCTGCATTCTGCTGCCCCATGTACTCGCATTATACGGATACGCGGCTCTCGGCTGGATCTAATTTCATCGGAACAACTTGTAATGACACCAAAGTTATCTGGGTGAGTAAATGATCGTATTGTGCTAGAAATAAGGTCCAGATTGTAAAAAAAAACGGTAATTATCCTTTAAGGACATAATTTTATCCCTTTGACATATATGTTGACTTCACAGGAAGAAAAAAAGTCATGACAGCACTAGCAGAACTCCCTCCAAACCAAGTGTAGTGACTTATTTCATTTCTCTTAACAATCCAGTGCAAGGCCGCAGTGTCTTCCTGCCCTGTTTTTAAAAGCCGAATAACCTTGGCCGTTCTGCTTTTGGAAAAAAGGTGGTGAGTTTTAGGGAGGCTATAAAAAAAGGCCCAGGCTGCAGTTAATAGTGAGCTATCACTCTAATCCATTAGGACTGCATGGGTTATTGGAATTAGGTCTGCAGATTTGATTTTATATGATCAACATTAAAGCTCCGTCACCCACCACTGGCGTTTCCTAACACACTCATTTCTTACAATATTGCACCCACAGCTCGACTGTACCCACCCAACCAAAAAATCACCTAAATGGCAAAAAGTATTTGCTTCCCCTTGGAAATGCGGCCGCTTGTGTATATGCATGTGTGTGTATGTGAGTCTGTGTGTGTGTTCACCACCATGATTGCAAGCACACGGCAACAGCACAGAGTTACAGCATGGGATGCTAATGCCATGTGTCTTTGCCAAGCTCTTACAGGGCAGCATGAGGGGCAGTTAAATGGTGGCTGAGAAGTTATGGTGCAGGATTTATGGAATGACAGACATTACTCATTCCTCCCCTTCACCCTGCTTTCCTTCCTTCTCACCAAACGCATGTGCTGCTTTCACCTCGTATTAGAAGAAGCATAAAAAAAAACAGGATTATATTTTCTTGGAAGTCGATTTGTTCCAGCAACCACACCCAAGATGGCGATCATAAGGTCGACTGACAGTGGGAATGATTTTATGTACATGACGGTTGGCAGTTATTGCCTGCAGCTGCTTACATAAAGAAAAATACAATTGGCCACCGATTTTGACTTTTATGACCTTGAAGTTGTGGCAGTGGTGGGCGCACAGCCGTGTTTATCATGTGCGTCACACACAAGTCCACAGTGTGTAATTACTATACACTGTTGTCATTAAATGATTCACACTAACACGGATAATAAAACTGTTGTAATTGATTAACCTTAATACATTGTTGGTCCAAATGGCCACGTTTCTAGATCTCAACAATTAGGCCTACACTGGTTAGTGCAGTAAGCAAATGTGTGTGTTGTGAAATGACCTTAAATCCATACGGGACATTTATTAATGCACATATTAACAAAACACTAAAACCATGTGTGCATTCAGCCAAAAGTAGAAAAGAAAATCCTGTATATCATTAAAAAAAACATTTTTTCCATCTTATTTTTTATATCTGATGTGTAATGTGGAGAATGAAAATGTATGACTATTGAAATGACACTGTACATGTAAGTGGCAAGAGCTGAAAATTAGGTGTGTGCAAAATCACTTCCATGCTTGGTCATGGAAAAAAAAATACAACCAAACATCCAGGATAAAGTGTGGTGGTCACATGTGTCTTAAAAATAAAATAAATACACATAAGAAAACTGAATAAAGTATGTCATTCATCAGTATTGGGAGCAACAAAAACCAAACAATTCAATAGGGTAAATGAAGAAATGAAGGGAGGGGCCCTCAGGAAACCTATAGACGGTTTTGTGTACAAACAATACTAGGTGCGCGCGCAACCAGGGGGCAAAGGACTGTTTCAGAGTGAATTGATATCAATGCAGATACCATATTGTTTGCAGGTTTTCCCTGACTCAATTGCGATAAAATGTCATTTCATAGAATAATCTTTCATTGCATCACAAATCAGAAAAACACTTGCTGAAATGCCCATGAATTTCACTCAACTTACCAGGTTGTGATGGTTGTTATATCTCACACAGGCTTCGCCCTCTACTGGACTCTATGGGTATATGGGTATATCTCTCCTCCAATCGCGTACGCGCGATGGCCCACTGAAATTTGCATGTACGTAGCCAGCCAGTATGGCGTGCCTACCTTTCCCGCCCTTTAGCGGGCTATAAGCAGATGCACCGCCAGCTGCCCTCATTCCTTTTACTTTCAGCGTCGGCGAGTGCCCACTGTCACACTAGCTCCAAGGATGGAGTCGCCGCTTCAGGAACAACGCCTCTGCCCTGCCTGCCCTAACGGCATCATCGCCCCGGAAGACCCACATCTTCTCTGCTTCGAGTGTCTCGGGAGGAAGCACGCCACCGCCGGGCTGGAGCAGCGCCGGCCTGCCCGTGCTGCCGAGACATCCCCCGGGTTCGCCGCCAGCAGCGAGCCGACTACTTCACCGGCGGTGAAGCTCTTCTCACCCTGTCTCCTGATGGCAGTGAGGAGGAAGAGCGGGAGTCTTGGTTGCCACAGTTGTTAGATTTCATCAATGAGATCAACATTAATCTCCTAAAAACAATTTAACCAGCCAGCAGTAAACCTCTAAAAGCGTACGGATAAGTGAAGTCGTTTCCTCCCCCGGGATGACGACGGAGGTTGGCCTTGGCCGACGACTGCTGCCGCTGTGACAGCCGCTGCCATGGTCCCCGGTCAGGGGACAGACTCTGCACTTCTCCCAAAACAAACGTTGGAACAAATTTCCTAACAAGTGTTAGACCACAGACTCTGGATTAAACGGTGACGTGTTGCAGCGCTAAAGCCAGAAATAAAACAGGTTTTAGCAGCTTTACTGCTATGGCTATCGGTTGCCGCAAAATGGCAATAGCGATGCTAATTTCTGTTAGCCCGTCTTTGGGGTTTTACATTCTATGTTAGCATTAAGCTAGCTGACTTTATGCTTAGTTGTGATACTGGCTGTGTGTGTTTTGAATATTGTTTCAAGCCTAGTTTGGGACTATTGGGAGCTACATGAACCACATGACCACATTGGCGGCGACATCAAAAGCAGTTGCCACTCTGTTATTGTCATGTTCGTGTTCCAAGGATGAGGCCGTGTTGATAGCAAGTAACTTAGTTTAATGTCTCACGTTCTCAACAACATACATGTGGCTCCCTACAGTCTTGCTCTACTCTGTTATATGGTACGGTAAGCTGACTACAAACCAGTACTGCTGCCTAGCAGTCAACCATGTAATAACATCCAATCATAACAGTTATATCAATCCCTCTGGCTATAGCCATACATCCATCCGTAACATTAGCCCATGCTACCGTTAGCTATATCCTCTCCCTGAGAGGGGCATGTAACAGGCAAGGCAGGTGTTGACCAAGGGGGCAGTTGTCGGTCTGAGAAGTGAAGCTGCACTTCCGCGTTCAAAAAACTGCAATCCCCCCGGCTTCCTCTGGGGGCTGGTGTCAGAAGGGAGCATTCTCCATAGACCTCCATGTTAAAATCGCCGACTTTACATCCTCAGTAAACATGTTAAAAGCCTGGTGTCAGAACGTTTTTTGGTCTCAATCGATAGTTTCTACCCCAGCACACACTCTGAGGGGGGTGAATTTTTTTTTAACTCTACTGTTTTACTGTTATTAGGTTAAAACTCTGGCCAATTAGGGCGCGGAAACGTTGAGTGACAGGTCCGAGCAGCTCCGTGGACAGCTGCTTCGAGGCCAGTGGGGCGGCCAGTGGGCGGACTCTCGGCCGGCCACTCCAACATGGCGCTGTTCAGGCCGCCATATTTGAGTCACAAAAACGACTCCCCAAAACCAATGGGTGACGTCACGGACGCTACGTCCATTCTTTTTACAGTCTATGGTGTTGACAGACGGAGCTCATTAGCATTTAAAGGTGCAGGCACAGAAACAGCTTGTTCTCAGCAGAGCTCATTTGAGCGACTTTTAGACAGCTGACATTCAGGACCACGGATCAGTTTGGGGCAATACATTTCGAATACAGTGTAGTTGGACGTCTGAGAGCTGTGTGAAATTGATTAAAAAGAGTATAATATGGGATCTTTAATATTAACATTCTAAATGGACCGTGTCCTGGAATATTAAGAAATCATGACATACTTCCTCATGCAGTCAACAGACCAAGTAAGATAAAGAATTACATTTTAGTTGATCATCATAACTGTAGGGTTAAGGCTTATAGTTTAGAAATAATTCATAAGGAGGGAAATGTAATTAACTTTTTGTGTGCGCAGGTGTGTGCATATGTGTGTGTCTGTGTGTGTGTGTGTGTGTGTGTGTGTGTGTGTGTGTGTAGGTCAGTGAGCTGGAAGCAGTGGGCTGCCTGCATGTCTGACCTTTCCTCTGCCTCCTGCAGGTATGTGACACTGGGCTGACACTCCCCCCATACGGACCAGACGCTGCTCCCTCAGCCAGTTCAGACAGAGCACATCTCCCTTGTCTTCATCCCCATCATGCTCTGTCTCTCTCTCTCTCTCTCACACACACACACACACACACACACAGGCAAGGAAAAATACAGGAAATGAAGTGATTCATTTGCTGACCCTGTTACTCCACAGCAGATACCTGTTGGTCAACACCTGCCTGACACTGATCACACCTACATCTCAGGTTGCTCAAAGAGGCCTATGCACATCAACGAGGTATAGCAGACTCATTCCTGTAACCGTCACTTTATTCTTCTGGCAGTAGACACGGGAACATACTGTATTTACTCACACATCCAGATTTATGTGCAGTTCCGTGCACAGAGACATCACTTCAATTTGAGCAGCGCCCGTAAACCCGCAACCTTCCACTTCTTCATGAGCTCATCACGGTCTCCTCTGCCATATTCTACATCATGTATCACAAACTGACATTTCCCAGGATATGCAAATTAACTGTACACTTTATGCAAATTCAGTGGCACATGTTATTCCACTATATTATGTTTCTATATTGAGTATGCAAACTGATTCATCATTATCATGTGCTAATAGCATCTCGGATGGTGTTAGCCAGTTTCAACTCAATATATGTTTGCCTCTCTCTGCTCATACATACAGTTTTTTTAATACTGCTGAATTCTCAATAAAACTGTTCTCATTTACATGTCTCTTTTTCTTTTTTTTCCTATACTATCTTTCTAATTTTGTCCCTTCAATTAAATTAATTCAATAAAAAAATACAGAATTAGTCAGAGTTAGTCGGGTATCAAATCATTAACCTTTTGGTTAATGCAGTGAGTGTCTAGCACATGCAAGAACAAATCGCCTTGTTGTTTACAACTACTTCCGGGTAGAAAACCAGCATGAGAACAATAGTGACAGACGAGTGTTTTGCTCTCATTTTCCATGTCACTATATCACCGTTTAGACTAATCTGATGTTTGTAAAGTTTATAAATGATTGGACAAACATTACAATTTATGTGTGCATGTAATTAGTCAAGGTTATCATAGATTAGCTGGGCTAACGGTTACCTGTTTAACTTTAATAACTCAGTGACTCAATAAACGGTCCATGAAAAATTATTTTCTCCAACAGTTATCTTAGTTACAACATGACTGAGCTAACTGGAAGTTTCATGTCGTGTTCGACAATGGGAGAGTTTTAACAGTTGGCGTCAGCTTGGCCTGAAAAACGTTGAAGACCCCTGTCCTAACCTAGAACAGCAGGATGAAGTGTTTTTTTTTTTTTTTTGTTTTTTAACTTTCTTTTTAATTTTTAATTTACATTGACAGCAAGACAAGCTCATCAGAAAAACAACACAAATGTACAGCCTTCCGCTGTCGCGAACACAACATACAACACAAAATAATACTACATAATATAATAAGAACCAAAAACACAAAAGACAGGAAAAAGAAAAGAAAAGAACAAAAAAAAAAAAAAAAGGTGTGTGTGTGGGGGTGTTGTCTTAATTTACACCAACACTTATTATTGAAGGCCACTCGCATCCAAAAAACATACTCAGGGGGGTCCACTCTTTAACAAATTAATCTAAGGTTCCTTGCACCACATGAGATAGTCTTTCATAAGGAACAATTGATAACAGTTTCTCATACCACATTGCTAACGTAGGCGGGTGCTCGTCAAGCCAAGCATGCAAAATTGACAGACGTGCGGCATACAACATAATATTCAACAATTTACCCGTTTGACCAGACAAAGACAAAAGATCGATACCAAGAATACACTGTTTAGGATCCATTACCATTTTAATGCCAAGGAACTTCTCTATCTCTGTTTGGACAGTAGACCAGAATATTTTAATCAATGGACATGACCACATTAAATGAAAATAAGTGCCTGGTTGTTTTTGACACTTCTTGCATGCTACCGAACATGAGTCATCATATTTACTACGTATTTCAGGAGTCACATGCAGTTTGTTAATTATCTTATATTGTACTTCATGTGATTTGTCTGATCTAGTAATTTTCTTGGCATTATTTAACACCTTACGCCAGGTCTGGTCATCTAGGTGAGCACCAAAGTCTTTTTCCCAACTATTTTTGATATTAATTATAGTCCCATCATTCGTAAGCAACTGATCGTATATATAAGTAATCACTTTTTTATTAATTGTTGCTGCTTTCATGATGAGACTATCAAGAATATTCAGCTTACTACCACTTTTGTAATATGAAATTGAGTTTAAATAACTCCTCATTTGTAAGTAACGATAAAATTGAGTTCGAGAAAGCTTAAACTCTTCTTGCAGTTGCTGAAAAGACTTTAGTGCACCACCTATATACATATTACCAATTTTTGTAATACCAGCGGTCTTCCAATCTCTGAATCCCACATCTACACAAGAATTTTCAAAGTCAGGATTATTTGCAATGGGTGCTAAGAATGAATATTGATTTAAACCAAAGTATTTACGTATGCTGGTCAAAGACTTGCATATATTTGTAGCTATGAAATTATCCTTCATCTTAATTTGCAGTTTCCTAGAACATACAAAGGGAAGGTCTGCTATTAATACTTTATCTAGCCCTATACTTTCCAGATCTATGAAGGAAACCTGACTATCTTTTACCCAGTCTGTGACATATCTCAATTGTGAAGCCCAATGATAATAAATAAAATTGGGTAAAGCTAAGCCACCATTTTTTATGGGTGATTGAAGCTTTTGCAGCTTTAACCTAGGACGTTTGTTTCTCCAAACAAATCTACGAATTGCACCATGTATTGATTTAAACAATTGGATGAAGTGTTAAATGTGAACCTGCTCTTAAAGTTTGTCATGTCTGCAGAATAAAGGCATTTTTACACCAGGAAGATTCATTTTTTTTAGAGTTTACTTGCTTTGGTCCGGACCAAATGTAATGTTGGGGAGTCGTGTAATTTGTGTCTGCATGATTATCATGCAGTTGACAGACATCGCTGATATCAGTGTTTTTGCTGGATCAAAAAGGCCCAGAAGCGTCTTTACTTTCTTAGGAGGCTGAAAAAGAACCACCTCTCACAGGATGTACTGATCAACTTCTATGTTGAAAGCATCCTTTCCTATGGCTGCACGATCTGGCACAGCAGTTGCGCTTCTGCTGAGAGGGAACGCCTGCAGAAAGTTATCAAAACGGCGCAGTGGATTGTTGGTTCCACTCTCCCTCCCTCAGTGCCATCTACCAGAGCCGTCTCCACAAGAGGGCCTCTAAAATCCTGATGGAACCCTCACACCCTGGACACGGTCTGTTCAGCAGGCTCCCATCAGGAAGGCTGAGAACCTTTCGGGCTAAAACCCAGAGGTTAAAGAACAGATTTTATCCAAGGGCTGTGGATCTCTTGCTCAACTCCTAACCCCCCCACCCCCCCCACCCCCCCCCCCAACCAGCCAATGCACACACGCACATAAACGTGCTGTGGTTGACATTGTTTTTTTCTTATTTAACTTATGTTTTTAATATGTTTATGTATTTATTTGACACTGGCACTTTGCACTTTATATGTGTGCAAACAATTATTTATTGACACTGCTGCTATAGGAGACAGCCGAACAACATTTCATTGTATATGTTTTTATGCAATGACAACAATAACCTTAACTTAACTTAATTGGCATTGGTATCAGTGAACAAGGTCTCACTCACTGTACATTGTATATGTTTAGAAACAACATGAATATATCAACTTGTGTGTTATTTCAAAAGTTTAGTATTGACTGTAGGGGTGGGAGAAAAAATCGATTCACATAAATATCGCAATATCTTTTTTGACTAGTTTTAAATAGATTTTTTTGGTCAAAAATATAAATTTTTTTGGAATTTTTTTTTTTGATTTTTTAACAATATTGTGCAATGTGCATTTGTTAGCCTTTTTTACATACAGAGAGTACAGGTTTTGAAAAGGTTGAAAAGAGTATGTTAATTTATAGGCTACTACAGTATTTGTGTGCAGATGAATGTTAAAAATGCAAACTAAAAATCGAGAGAATCGGCAATATCGTAGAATCGCAATTTAAATCAAATCGCCATCCAAAAAATTGTTGAAGAATCGAATCGGGAGAAAAGCATATCGCCCCAGCCGTAATTGACTGCACAATATCAAGCTACGTTTATACATGGTACTGGGCTTTGTACCATTCTATAATATAGTAGGGGTCCCTGCTCCATGTCTCTGTCAGTTTGGGGGTCCTTGGCCTGATAATCATTGAAGACCCCTTGGGGAATCCCGGGTCTGGAGCCTCCTGAAGGTGTGGCTCTAACCACAGGGCCGTCATGACTGTGGCTCCCCTCTTGGCTCCCACCAGACCCTGAGTCAGTCAACCTCTGCTCCGCTGCCACTGGCTTGGTGACACTCGAGTCCCCTGATCATTTGTATACCTGCCCCGCATGCGCTCCAGCCACCGACTTTCCTCTGAAGACTCTTTTTCCAGCTCTTGTCCGCCTGCCCAGTTCCCCAGATGCTGGCTTTCACTGATGCCTTTGGTTTCCAGCTGCCGGCCGCCTGGCCAGGTCCGCGGCCATCTGCCATTTTCCCTTTCATTTCAGCCATCAACCTGTTGTATTCACAGTGCAACAGAGTCTCCCTAAATTCCTGTTGCCATCCACCAGATTCACACGCTAGACAACCAGGTGCACGCTCCGGCCTCTTGCCTTCTGCCTCTCCTGCATCCTGCATGCACAAGATGCTGTGTTTGTTTTGCTGTTTGGTAGTGGCCATTATATGTCACAATTTGTATCAAATTTGATACATGAAAATACATGAGTTTTTCAGACCTCTATCCTCACTGTGATTTTTTTTTTTTCTCCTGAAAAATACAATCAGATACATGCAATGATCAGACAATCCACCAGGATGCAGTTATTTATGCACCAGCAGCCTTCACTTGGGACATCCAATATGGCCGCTGTCAGTCAGTGACCCAAATGTCTTTTCTAATGGATATTTTTGCCAATTTTGAAAAAGTTAACTTAATTCTTTTTACTGAAACTTCAATAGGAATAGTTACTGCATTGATTTATAGTAGAACTGTGTATCAAAATAGATACAGCAGGTATGTAAGGTCATTTTCTATGCAAATCTCGTATTAAAAAAAAAAAAAAGTTTTTGGAATTATACTTTTTTACATTTTTTGTCAGAAAATGGTCCAATTTCAAAATTTTAGAATTTTCTGACAATTATTTCATGGTTCAGGCTTTACAGGGTTAAGGAGTGAAATAGTGTAAAGTGCTAAAATGCTAAAAATGCTAAAACTTTCCATACAGCTGAGGGGAAACTGCAGGGTCAGCCATAGCAGGCAGCTGTTTTCAGAAAAAAAGTTCTTAAGGCTTACTGTATACACACACACACACACACACACACACACACACACACTCTCTCTCTCTCTCTCTCTCTCTCTCTCTCTCTCTCTCTCTCTCTCTCTCTCTCTCTGCCTACTCTGCAACAAACAACAGCCTGGTGCAGTTAGAGAGTAGTGGTGAACACAGTGGAAGCTTTAGTGGCCAGAGAGCCATATATTTCCCTCTGGAGGTAATCAAGTCCAAACACAGAGCTAACAGAGAGAGAGCGCTGGACTTACTGGACCAAATGAACGCTCATGTTGCTGTGTAACTGCTGAACGAGCACATTGTAAAGGCCTGTAAGCTTCTACAACAATTTCCTGCTCGTTTGGGATCAGGGGAGCAGCTCATTAACGCTGATGCGTGACACCTGGTGCCACCGCTCACCTATTAGACGGCTTTCTGTGCAACGTCATCGCAGATATGCGCGCGCAGCCAGGGTCTCATTGTTTACAAGCGGAGACAAGCAGCAAAAGAAAATGACGAGTTGTCGTGCTGTTAAAGCAGAAGTAAGCGGAATGTTTGTGTTAATATAAGTCTTAAATAGTTCTATCTTCCGACAGCAATCACTTACATAGAGTGTTTGGTCTGAAACACGGGTCTGTCAGTCACTCTGCTCTGCTGTAAGCCGAGGAGAAAACTTTCCTTGTATCCTACAACCTTTATCCAATGAGGAGAGAGAACGGCATAAAGGGGCGGTCCTCTCTGTGTGTGCAGCCAAGGGATGCGCGTGAATGTGGTGACGTAGGGACGAGGACCAATAGCGGGGGCTGCTAACTCCATCGGCTGACAGGAAGTTAGCCAAAACCACCGGATCACATACTTCTGCTTTAACTGCTCAAACCGGCAAAAAAGATGGATGGAAATTGTATAACATCCTGAGGGGAAGAAGAAGATTATGGCCCCAGGTCATTAAAGGGCGGATTTGGGGATTGGGGTCTAGAGGATCCTAAAGGCGGCAAGTCCTGTGCAGCACCAATGTCATTAATCTAAAAATAATATAAACTAGAAAAGGCATTTCCAAGAATGGAAATGGTGTGACTGCTGACAGCAGCTGAACGCTGTTGCAGAATTAGCAAATAGTGCAAGCAGTGATCACCATACAAATGTTTGACCAAGGTCTGACTCGAACCCACAACCTCATGGTCAATAGACTTCCACTCTGCCTCTAGGCCACAGTGCACACACAGTTGCAGAGACTGTTGTCTGTTGATGAGCTGCACTCTATCTCACTCTGACATCAAGAAAGCTTGAGAGTCAAGCTTGAATGACTTAGAATGAAAATGTCTGTGAATTTCAGGCTGAGAGCAGCAGTTTCAACATGAAGCAAGTTATCAGAAGTCAACAGAGGACAAGTGTGGCTACAAAACTGGAGAAAATAATTTGTCTAGAGTTTAATTTGCAGAAAAAGTTAAATATTTTAAAAAGTATAAATAGTTAAAAAGAGAAAAGTAATGCCGATAAAGTTCAAAAAAAGCTGCACGTTTTGATATATGAATTGTTGAAATAGCACAACACCTAACACACTAACCATATGGCCACAGAGAACCTGAGTTACAATGAGCTTTATACTATGAGGAATCAAAGACTGTCCAATGACAGCTGAATAATTAGTGTGACTGCTGAAGCAGTCACACTATTGTTCTTCTGTTTGGCCATTTTCTTCCGCCTTTTTACGGTCTTCTTCTAGTCCTTCATACTTTGTGCTATTTCAACAATTCATATATCAAAACGTGCAGCTTTTTTTGAACTTTATCGGCATTACTTTTCTCTTTTTAACTATTTATACTTTTTCAAATATTTAACTTTTTCACAAAAAATCTCACATTCATCAAAGTCTCAACCTCTCTTCTTCACAACTCCACTGTAGTGTAGGGGTTAGGGTAACTGCCTGCCAACCCTAAGGTCACTGGTTCGAATCCAAGGGAAGAATTCTTGTTATGTTATGTTCAATTCTGCTCTCCTCCCCCGCCTTCAATTGGTTACAGGTGTTTGTTATCTCCTTGATTACTCATACCAGTTTGCAGCACATCATCACATTACAATGAATGACAACAGATTTGAAAGCAGTGTGCTCTCTGTAGCCGAGTGGCAGAGTAAAGGTTTAGTGATCATATGGTCATGGGTTCGATTCCTGCCTCAGTCTTTTCACTTCATTGCTTGACTTTTGATTCCAATTATTCAGCTGTCATTGGACAGTCTTTGATTCCTCATAGTATAAAGCTCATTGTAACTCAGGTTATCTGTGGCCATATGGTTAGTGTGTTAGGTGTTGTGCTATTTCAACAATTCATATATCAAAACGTGCAGCTTTTTTTGAACTTTATCGGCATTACTTTTCTCTTTTTAACTATTTATACTTTTTCAAATATTTAACTTTTTCTGCAAATTAAACTCTAGACAAATTATTTTCTCCAGTTTTGTAGCCACACTTGTCTTCTGGCTAAAATTCTGGTCAAAAATGCAAAGAGACTTAGATAATAATTTTAAATATTTTTTAAATGCAGCCAGGGAGCTCTCTGCTCTCATTCAGCCCAATGCTGAGAATTCTCCACAACTCTGTCTGAAACATGCTTATGTCTGTGCTCTCTGTGGCGAAGTGGCAGAGTAAAGGTTTATTGATCATGAGGTCATGGGTTCGATTCCTTACTTTTTTTTTTAAGCAGAAGCCAGTGATCCTCTTATCAAAGGTTTTCTTTACCCCTCACATACTGTCTCTGTCTGTAGCCTAGTGGTTAGCTTGCTGGTCTGGAGACCTGAAGGTTGCTGGTTCAAATCTTGCCTCAACAACAATTATAGTGAATTATTTTCCCAGTTGTCCTCTGTTGACTTCTGATAACTTGCTTCATGTTGAAACTGCTGCTCTCAGCCTGAAATTCACAGAAATTTTCATTCTAAGTCATTCAAGCTTGACTCTCAAGCTTTCTTGATGTCAGAGTGAGACAGTGTGCAGATCATTAACAGACAACAGTCTCTGCAACTGTGTGTGCACTGTGGCCTAGAGGCAGAGTGGAAGTCTAATGACCATGAGGTTGTGGGTTCGATTCTGACCTTGGTCAAACATTTGTATGGTGATCACTGCTTGCACTATTTGCTAATTCTGCAACAGCGTTCAGTTGCTATCAGCAGTCACACCATTTCCATTCTTGGAAATGCTTTTTCTAGTTGGAATCAAAAGTCAAGCAATGAAGTGAAAAGACTGAGGCAGGAATCGAACCCATGACCATATGATCACTACACCTTTACTCTGCCACTCGGCTAGAGAGAGCACACTGCTTTCAAAACTGTTGTCATTCATTGTAATGTGATGATGTGCTGCAAACTGGTGTGAGTAATCAAGGAGATAACAAACATCTGTAACCAATTGAAGGCGGGGGAGGAGAGCAGAATTCAACATAACATAACAAGAGTTCTTCCCTTGGATTTGAACCAGTGACCTGAGGGTTGGCAGGCATCTACCCTAACCCCTACACTACAGTGGAGTTGTGAAGAAGAGAGGTTGAGACTTTGATGAATGTGAGATTTTTTGTGAAAAAGTTAAATATTTGAAAAAGTATAAATAGTTAAAAAGAGAAAAGTAATGCCGATAAAGTTCAAAAAAAGCTGCACGTTTTGATATATGAATTGTTGAAATAGCACAAAGTATGAAGGACTAGAAGAAGACCGTAAAAAGGCGGAAGAAAATGGCCAAACAGAAGAACAATAGTGTGACTGCTTCAGCAGTCACACTAATAAAAGTGTTACCTTTGTAGGCCTTGCCTGCCGGGCCCGCTGCGGGGATGTGACGGTGTAACACAAGCCACCGGCAGCCTGACCGACGGCGTAGCGGTGGCTACACCGGTCGGGGCTGCGCGGCAAGCGGGGAGCATGGTGGAGGTGGGAGGGGGGATTTTTGCTCTGTTAGTGGAGTAACATGTTTTAATAAAAACATTTTTCACATCCACAGAACAGTGAACACAAGCAGAACATACAGAACCATTATGAACAATGAGGGAGGGCGGCGAGGCAGCCTGCCGGCGCCGTCCCTCCCGTTAACTGTCACTTTGGTCGCTGTGTGCCCCAGGACAGCTTCGGCCTGGGCGTGCTGCGAGCCGCCGCGGGATTTTTCTTGGGGATGGGAGGAGCGAGGGGGCTCAAGTCATGTTGCACATCCAGTTCCCCTAGGCTGGGACGTAACACTTGCTAGGAGTTGTTAGGCTCAGGGAGGACCAGTTTAATAGAGACCAGAAACACCCCTTTCATATCTGAAACAGCTAAATGTGATCAGTTTCAATTGGTCATTATGAACTATACAGATTTTTCTCTTTTTTATTGTTAATTGTTTATTTGGATCCCCATTAGCAACCACATCAGTAGGGGTCCACATGAGAAAATTAGCATTAGCATTAAAAGCACATAAAATTACAATTACATGAAACAGTTGAAAACTTAATACAGGCCAAATGATATTATTCCTGATCAGGCAACACATTTACACACCACTCAGTCCAATACCCACATTAAACAATGTGTGTGTCAGCTGTGATCAAAAGCAGATTACATGAGATGTTTCTTTAATTTTAATTTTAATATTTAATTTCTCATGCAGATTGACATCTAATTGACTTTTATCTGGGCCACTCACATAACATACTTTATAGTACCTGTGTCTATGAGAGAGTGGGCATGATCCACTGAAAAATGTCTAAAACCTGGTCGAGCCGGAATGGGAGGGTAAAATAAGTCACTGGGCAAATGCAGTGCAGAGGGGGGTATAAGTATGCACAGAAAGTGCATTAATGTCTATGTGAAAAGACCAAACTTGAATCCCAGACTCAGTCTGTCTCTCAGCTTGGCCTCTGTGCACAGGCGCTAAAGGAACAATGTGTTTTAGACACTTTTCAAAACACCCACTGAAACTCTTTGTTTCAATCTTTGCTTCATGTAGAATATTTTGCCTTTTTTTTCTCTCCCCATGACAGTATAGCTTTTTACTCTAGCACTACATTTTTTCAGTTGCTGAACTACTGTAAGAGCACCTACGGAGTGAACTGTATTATGCTGCAGGTTAACTGAGTGGATCAGAAGGTGGTGTTTAATACAGCACTCTGCTGCACTTGTATGCAGGAATATGGTTTTTAAAGCTGTCTAAAACACTTTGTTCTGGTGGTCCCATGCTCCTGCTCAGATTTCCTAACTTGGAGTGCACTGATTAGAGTCTACGGCAGCTAATGTAGCACCTACTCATGAGTGCCCCACACAACCTCATGTCAAAAAAAAAAAACGATCCGTTTAAACAGCATTCGGACAGCAATGATTTTACATATTGCTGCCATGCCAGAACAAAAGGGATCAATATCCCATAAGTTGATCATTTTATT
This sequence comes from Trachurus japonicus, assembly GCF_045865225.1. NCBI lineage: Eukaryota > Metazoa > Chordata > Actinopteri > Carangiformes > Carangidae > Trachurus > Trachurus japonicus. Next base: position 4,874,056 of record NC_140927.1, on the reverse strand, counting down.
GTTATAACAAGATGATTTTCACATTATAACAATTATTTCCACATTATGACAATACAGAAGTATGTAATGTTGGAACAACAACTTTTCCTGTTATGAAAATATATATTGTTAAAACATAAAACATCTTACTTATATTGAAAGAAATTACAGTTTTGTTAAAATGTGATGACTCGTGTGATTATGGATTGTTTACATGATATGATCAAGTTCTACATAAAGATTCTGCTGTTTTTTTGTTTTTTTTCCTACCACAGTAAGATGAACATAGACCCACAAGTTAGATTTCATCAAAACAAGTTTGTGTGCAGTGTTCATTCACCATCTACAAAGTGCAATACATGGGGAAAGCATGTTGGTTGTAATATAACACTTAATTTGGCAAAATGTGCTTTTTCATAATTTAGTTTTACACCAAATGTCCTCCAATGTCATCATGGTATACATTGAAACTTTAAATCCATTGCCGAGCACTGACAAAATAACACAAGATTACAACTGTCATTGTAGACCTGACATGAGAGAAGAGAAACAGGGCGTTGTCTATAACATGTTGGCGGCATCATCACACATGAAGGCCTTTGTGGGCTGGTTTATCAGTAGAATCTATAATATCCTCATAACCAAAGCAGCAAATCTCATAAAATGTGAGTAAGCAAATTGAGATGTAAAGTATTGAAACGATTTCTTTAAAGCTCCGGCGGCGCTGAGCGGTGAGAAGATTGTTACCAGCCTCACCTTTGTGCCCTGTGCTGATTTGAATTTCTGTAGTGTATGCAAATTCTACAGCACACAAAGGCAACAATTACAGTTCCAACTCCTCATCTCACCATGTAATCACCAGGACGTAATATGTAACCGTGCGCCTTATCAGACATCCTTTAGAAGCAGATATATTGAAGTGGTCAGGTTAGCACTGTGAGCAGAATTCAGATGACTCTAGATGGAGTCTGGCTCGGATGTGTGTGTGTGGGTGTGTGTAATGCAAGAGGGAGGGGAGGAAGAGTGAATAAAATGCAAGGCAGATATTTATATAAAAGAGCCCCAGGAGATGCACTTTCAGCCATTTGAAGCTAAATGCAGCCATGCAGTAATGGGAGCTAACAATATGCATTCTTTTGATCTCCCAAATTTTGGTGGAATCTACTGCAGTCTGTCCATATAAAGACCACAGGGAGCCGCATGTGGAAAACTGAGCTGGAGCTTGAACACACCACAGTGGCAGCTGATGCCCCACTGCAAACGTCCTGCTCTCAGCTGATCTCAATCCATTAAAGGGACATTGTGTAATTTCTCCTGTTATCTATTCACGGAAATCGATTATTTGGTTCAAAAGTCTGTTTTTCATTAACCAGTAATCCCCCCCATCAACAAAGTGAAGTGTTCCTTTCAGCTCTGAATTAGCCGTTCATATCATTCATATAAACATGGAGCGGGTAAGCTCGGTGCTGGCTGCCATGTGGTGTCTCCATGTTTTTACGTTCAGTGGCAGCGTGACGGTAGGAAACCACGGAAACTCAGCGGAGACACCGGAGCTGTCGGCTCAGGTCCAGGTGGCGTCTGTGAAAAGTCACCGTGGTAACGCAGTGAGGAGGAATGGAGCGTTACACTGATGCTGCATTCACCTGCAGTCGGGCAGACGGCCGTCGGTAACAAACCAGATGTCATTTTAGTCACAGAAGTCCAGAGAAAGCCGGTAAAACGTGGGTCAGGTAAACAATACCACATCGTCATGACAACATATTGTCACGTGTATTGTTTTGCCTCGTGCTGGCGGACCACTTGTTTACATAGAGGCTTGTTTATGCTGTTACGTGCAGCGGCTGTCGTCCGTCTGCCCAATTTCACGTGAATGCAGCATGAAAAATACAATTGAGTTGCTTGTGATATACAACCACAACGCTAGATGGGAGGAATTCCTACACAATGTACCTTTAAAATACGTCTTATTTATTCATTTATTTACATCTGCACCATTTGTTTCATGAGTTATTCACACTTATAAACAACACTGTGGTGTGTGCAGGCTGACCTGTGTGTGCTGCCAAAAAGAATAGTCATTCAGTTGTACCTGAAAGATTCCTTCATGTTATTATATCCATTCATTAGCAATATCACACATCTGTGCACAGTTGCAGGGGAGTTAGAGTCAGTGGGTAATGTGCCAGACAAATCACCAGTCTACATGTATCATTGTCTATCATGCAAACTCAAAACAGGAAGGGTTCAAACCCAGTGTGAACATATTTAGATTTTCAAAATCTGCTTTGAGATACTTAAATTATACTTGTAGTTTACACAAAGATGCCGCATAACTTTTTTTTTTTTAACTTTTATAATGTCGTAAATCAGTTACAGTTACTTTTGGTGGAAAGTATGTTTAATTACTTTTTCAAATTAATGTTCCCAACAATGCTTAGCAGCCACAAACCCTCTGAGATCTACAACATCTGGCTGTCTAGTTGTCCCCAAAGCAAACCACAAAAAAAGTAGAGAAGCAGCTTCTCTGTCTATGCACAAAACTTTACTATTATTATTATTATTATTAGCTATTATTATTTTTTTCCACTTTCTATTATCCTGTCACTATTAGTCCATTTAATTCTTACTTTGCCACCTTGTGGAATTTCCCTCTGATTTGATTATGTTGTGTCAGTTTGTCACTGTAACTTTGTTCTGATAAAATATTCAAAAATAAAAAAATAAATATAACTAACCCTCTGTTGGAGCCAGCTTCAAGAAGTGCAGCAGTAATCCCTTTGTGAAGCATCGCTGAGCTCATTTGACCCTTCAAACAGGCCTGGCTCAAACACTCAAGTGTTCCATAGCATATAGCATAAGTATCACCGCTCTGAAACAGCGAGACAACAGAGGGTTGAATGTTGTCAGACGTGTTATCGTAAAATAGGAGATCAAAGGCAGCGGAACAGATGACTGATCTGAGCCCTACACCAGACTCAGCCCTGTGCTGCTGCTGTCAAACAATTAACTAAATGTGACATTGCATCACACAGCAGAACCTGATGCCACCTATGATATCAGGGAGTTTCCCAATGCAATTACAGAGCGGCCTGAGATCAATCCAGCCGGAGAGAGGAGTTTATGCTTCTGTCATCCGAAGCGCCTGCAGCATCTGAACATACACACACACCGCTGTATGTTCCTCTCTGCCTGGAGATAATTCAATCATCCTCACTTTCAGTTACTCTCAGGGCAAAGGAGCATTACGCCGCCGGCTCCCCTCTGACTCCAATAACTCCATAGAAGTGTGATTGTTTTTTTTTTGCTTTTGTTTTTTTTTTACTGTGGCACAGACTGCAGACAGAAAGTACACACATATAAAAGCAGGCTCAGAGACAAAGAGGTTACAAAAGTTTTTTTTTTTTTCATGTATCCCCTGGGATGGGGTTTCACTAGCCAGAGCTGAATCACCACAGCCATGAGGCTATTGTTGCAGTGTTTGGCCATTGGCTTTCTCCGAGGAATAACCAATGAGTTATGACCTTGTCCTCTGCAGCCTGCCACTGCTCTCATAAAATTCATCCCTTTATCGCTTTGTTTGTCTCGCCTTCTATCGCCTCTAGGTGCAAATCAACTGTCATCAATTTGTCAACCCAGAAAAAACACAGATTGCGCAATCGAGAATGATTTTTTGCTAATGTGTGACTTTAACCCTGTAAAGCCTGAACCATGAAATAATTGTCAGAAAATTCTGAAATTTTGAAATTGGACCCTGTGTTGGACCTTCTGACAAAAAATGTGAAAAAAAAAAAAATATATATAATTCCAATTTTTTTTTTTTTTTTAATATGAGATTTGCATAGAAAATTACCTTACATACCTGCTGTATCTATTTTGATACACACATTTTCAACACGGTTCTACTATAAAATAAGTTATGGCATATTAAGTAGTTTTACTTTGCATCAATGCAGTAACTATTCCTATTGAAGTTTCAGAAAAAAAAAAAAACGTTAACTTTTTCAAAATTGGCAAAAATATCCATGAGAAAACACATTTGGGTCACTGACTGACAGCGGCCATATTGGATGTCCGAAGTGAAGGCCTGCTGGTGCATACGTAACCGATTGTATACATTAGGTTTTTTAGGGGGGAAAAAAATCACAGTGAGGATGTAGGCTAGAGGTCTCAAAAACCCATGTATTTTCATGTTTCAAATTTGACACAAATGGCGACACAGGGTTAAATAAGGGGGGGAGGAGGTGGTGAGCTGCAGGAAAACAGGCAGAGGAGATTATATACATTTAAAGCAAGGTTTGGCATATGTTTTCACCAGCAGCTGCTCCCCGTGTGACAGGCTGCATTTAAGGCCGGAGATCTGGGCTAAACAATGGAGAAATATATCCCGGCTTTTCCTGTGAGCTGGGATAAGTGGTCAGGCAAAGGCACAGGGAGTGTGTGGCACCACAGAGGCTGAAGTGTTGGATTCCTTTCCTCTTCACAAGGAAGCCGTGGTCTATTGTCCAATCCTGAGATGTGCTTTGACAGCTTTTGGTCTTGGAAGCGGACCAGAGGTCTCCCACTTTGTTTGCTAAGAGGTCAGAGCTGCAGACATACAGTGTGAAAATGAAAAAGCTAAATGGGGATGTTTTAGTGCAAAGTGTTTTTCCAGCGAGCCCTCCAGTCATTGTTCAAACTGTCAAAAAGTGCCTCTCATCCACAGCTCTCCTCCTTTTCCTCTTTTCTCTCTCCTCTTGGCCCATCCTTCCTCACTTTGTTTTCTGAGCATGCATGGGCGTAGTCGTTTATCAGCTGGGTTTTTTTTTCTTTCTTTTTTTTTTGACAGACAGTTGGTTGAACACTGCAGGATGTGGGATCTGTGGAGGATGGTGATGGATTAAGAGCCATAGCCTTGCCACAGTTTGCTTCCAGGGAACAATATTTAGAGAATAAAGATCAGCAGTGTAACAGACTGTGTTGTACAGTCAGGCTTCATTGTACCAACAGGACTGAAGTCAGAATCCAGCTGAAGATGGAGACGCTGTTTGTCTGCAGTCATTTGGCCGAGGTAGGTACGACCGTCAGTGTCAAACTTATGAAAGAGCTTTAGGCCAACAATGGAAAATTGATTTTTTTTTTAAGATTCTGAGATAAAAAAGACAGAATTTCTGAGATAAAAAGAAAAAAATACATTTTTATCAAAGTTTTTATTTCTGAATTTCGAAGAAAAAAAGTCTGAATTTCTGAGAAAAACAGTATTTTTTCTCGGAAATTCTGACTTTTTTTTTTTCTCAGAAATTCATAACCCTAATATAATATATATAATATAATAGCCTGACAAGCCAGACTATATCACTAAAATGTCTAGTCTGGAAACAACCGGTAGACCTCGGCTCAATCCAGGGGGCGGGATGAAGGCTGTCTTTCAAACTGCCTCTGCACGCAGTAGCGCTACGACCAATTAGAGCAAAGAGCAGGATGACGTTAGCCTGACAAGCCAATTAAAATGTATGTCGTCATTATGTTAAGACCGCCCAACTACTCTCTAAACAGATAGAGCGCTGTGATTGGTGAACACAATCGGTGTTCGAGACTCAAATAGTTCCTATGGCTCGTTTCTAGACCCACCTACGGAGCAAATAGATTTGCTGCCGCTAGGGTGCAGCTAGATTTCTAGGCTGTAACCCTAACCCTTTTATCACAAAATCTTTTTTTTTTAAAAAGGCCCTGTTGTTGGCCCGAATGCTCCTCCGTACAAACTCCAAGTGGCCGTGAAGAGTACTGCAAAAATGATGATAAAGTGACAGAATGTTGATGCAAAAATTATTATACTAGTTGATCATTTTTAGTTTTAGCCTCTGACCTGTTACTGTGCATTCACCTATTCTTTGGTTGTACTGCTTATCTGTGCTGGGACGTCCCAGATAACACATTGATGATGATATGAGTATATTTAATTATGTATTAATACTTTGGGTTTGTATTGTATTTCTGTGAACTTGATTTGATTTATATAATGCAGATGTACACACTGGATGGGTCATTAGTCTGTGTATGTCAACCCTGTGATGGGCTACCAACACACACATACACCCAGGGGCGGAGTGGGGCACCAAAATCTACCGGGAAAATTCTGACCGCACCGGCCCACCACAGAATTTTTTTATACAGGCTAGACACCATTTCCCATATTCTGGTGCATTTTAACACATGGTTACTTTTATCTAGCTATAGCAAAATGAATTTCCTTCAGAAGTTGGCACCAGTTAGATCATGAATTTGTACAGAATTACGTATACAGAATGGGGGTGAAAGAGATGCAATTAGTGCCTCCCAAGCAGATTTACTTTAGCTTTGCGCCATTCTACATTAATTTAAGAACAAACAAACAAATTAAATTGCTGGTTATTTTATATTTGTGGTCATGAAAGTTCTGTAACATCTGAACAAAATAATTAGATAAAGATAGGAGGCTAAACAAAAATCATTTAGTAGGCTGAATTGATGAGAGTCTGAGTCACTATCGCAACCATGAGTGAGATGTAGAGAGACATGAAGTGGTAAAATAATGGTTTGAGTTCCGTTTTAAGCATTGAAGTAGAGCTTGGAGATTTTCATGGGGACATGTGCGATTACCCATTAGTTTTAGCTCATGAACGCCACACGCAGGGCAGCTTGCAGGCCGGTCACTTGAGCTTATTGACCGCCGGCCGACCAGGAAATCTCCCGGTTGTCCCGATGGCCACTCCGCCCCTGCATACACCTACAGTAGACACAGGGAACATGAGGCGCGTTTCAGGAACCTCCACCCAGCAGTCGGCGACGTCGGCATCCCCAGTGCCAGGCAGGTGGCTGGGCTAAAAAAAGAAATCCCTGCTCTTCTCCATTCTTTTTAATACATGCGTCTCCCAGCATTTAAATTGCAAAGTGACTCAGAGAGTTCCAGCATGCATATGCATGGATATTTTGATACTGTAACCTATTTTGCTCAGTGCATTTAATTGTTTTGTTCTTTTCTTTTCTTTTATCCTCCACTGTGCCCCACATTCACAAAGAAACTTGGACAGAACAGACTCGCGGAAAAAACTCAGTGGTGATTTAATCAAGATTGAAATGAACCTGACCTGCCTGTCTGTTTCAATGAGAATGATGCATCAGACTTTTTAAGTATAGATCTAAGATTGGAATACAAGGAGTTGTGTCTCCGCAGCCATTGCTGTGCAACTAATGACACAATCTAAAGCACGCTGAACTTGTATCAGTGTGAGGTGCATTGAATATTCTTTTTTTTGCATCAGATTGTCTGGATTCCCTCCAGCTCGCAGATCTGACACTGAAGGCAGACGGAGCTCTGAAGAGAAGGAGATTCCTCTCGCAGCCGCAACCTGCGCTGACCTCTGTTTGCAGTTACTTCTCGACGGCCGCCGCCGTGCTGCAGCTTCTTATTCCTATTCAATCTCGCTCCCCCGTTTAAGAAATACAGAGTCGGGGGCGGGGGGGAGCAGTGTGTCCCCCCCTCGCAGCAAAGCCTGTCACATTTTAATGAGACTCATCTTACATTTCCCTCAGTTTTCAGTTTGAGACGAGGCGGTCGCCAACACATCCATCACGTCGTCCAAGTCTGCAGGCATTTTATTCTGGTAGGAGGGTAATAAAGAGTGGCTGGGGTCGTCGACACACACACATACATACACACACACACACACACATACAGTCTGCATTTTACTTTCCATCCAAGTGAGGGGAAAAAAAATCTAACTCTAATCTGCCGTGATGGACCGCAATCTGCAGAGCCGAATGGAATAAACCAGCCAATAGCACCTGTTTCATCTCTCTAATGCCTTATTTTCATTTTGGAATGACTGCTGGAGATTTGTCTTGGATGACAAGAAGTTCTATAAGTGGCAGCAGTGAGCACTCTAACAGTTATCACAAATCCATGGAGGCCTGTATAAGGCTCTGGCTCCTTACAGCGGGGGCAGAAGGCTTATGGAACACAACCATTAGATATTGTACATTGTGAATATGTCCAGAAGGTCAGTTTGTACACTCTGTGGTGAGGCATAGATCATGTACATATCATTAAGCTTCTATAACACCAGTTCTAAAGTCCCATCTGTGTCCAGGATGATGATGGCCTCAATATGTAAAAGCTAACAGGACTCTTGATAGAAGAATCCAGTGGTCTATCTCACGGCTTACACCAATAGCAGTGGAGCCGATACGTTCCAATTCCGCGGCTCCTGAGCCGTCCGCCCATCCACAGAGCAGAAAATAAAACTTCTGGTTAATTGTCGAAAATAAAATACCCCATGTTCACAGCAGAAAAAGAAAGATTCATAGAGGGGTAGAAATAAAGACAGAAGTTACTAAAAGACAAAGAGGGTTGAAGAAAGAAAGAAGACAAAGAGACAGATGGAGGGGGATGATAGTATGAGGTATAGAGATAAAGAGGGGTAGAAAGAAAGAAAGAAAGAAAGAAAGAAAGAAAGAAAGAAAGAAAGAAAGAAAGAAAGAAAGACACATATACATACATGGATGGATGGATGGATGCTAGATAGATAGATAGATAGATAGATAGATAGACAGACAGAACGATAGATAGATAGAATGATAGATAGAACGATAGATAGAACGATAGATAGAACGATAGAATGATAGATAGAACGATAGATAGAACGATAGATAGAACGATAGATAGAACGATAGAACGATAGATAGATAGATAGATAGATAGATAGATAGATAGATAGATAGATAGATAGATAGATAGACAGACAGAATGATAGATTGATAGATAGATAGAGAGATAGATAGATAGATAGATAGATATACAGAACAATACATAGATAGATAGATAGATATATATACAGAATGATAGATAGATAGAACGATAGATAGAACGATAGATAGATAGATATACAGAACGATAGATAGATAGATAGATAGATAGATAGATACACTGTAAATGCAAACAATGACCTGACTAAAGATAAAATAGTGCATTTAACTCAATTCATACTGGTTCTTTAAGTTTACTTTATTACACCGAGTTTTCTGTACTTTTTACCTGCATACTTGTTTATTAAGTTTTGCGTACTTGGTTTTTCTGAGTTCGTAGCACAGTTTGTGGTATGAGACTCAAGTAAACAGTGCTGTGTGCTCCAGTGCGCATGCCCACGCAAGCCGGTAGAGGCCATGCATAGTACAGCCAGTGCTCAGCCTTTCACGGAAGGATGGATCTAACGTTTACTTCGGTAAGTGTAAAGCTTTTGTTTATAATCTTGTCAATATAATTTAATTTTTGGAATGAGAATTGTTAAAATAAACCAGCCAACAGCCCCGACTTTCTCTTCCGAGACCGGTGGCATGTTAGCATGTGTGTGTCTGCGCGCGTGTTCACAGAGCAGACGTTAGAAAGTTCAAGAGCGAGTCCGAAAAAAAGTGTTGTGACTCGGTCTAAACGGCGTGGTGCGAGCCCCCATGTAGTGTAACATGTCCCCCCTGTTCCTGCACCAGCCCTGTTGTCTGTTAGCTGCTAAATTAGCTGCTAATTTAGCTGTTTTTTAAATTAACCAGTTAGCTTAACGGCCGTGTGAGGGGGCAGGCTCCGGCTCCGCAGTGGGCAGATCATGGCTGTTGCCCAGGCAACGGGAGCCTTGACGTGCCGCCGCGAGCATGGAAGCCGAGGCTGGATACTTTTATAATGAGAGCCACACTCGTGCTGCTGCCTTCCTGTTTGCTCTGGATGCAAATCCAATGCTAATCAGATATTCCATAAGTAACATAACCAGCTAAATAGGATGAGAAAGTTTGGTTTCAGCTGTTATTCAACTATCAAAGGATGATCATGATGATATGAATAATTACAGTATTTTGATCAATGCTCATACCTGGCACTGACTAGTGACTTTACCCTGTTTGTTTTATTTCATGCAGGTGGTACAAGACCCTGGTAAACAAAGCCAACAAAATCAACACAGAAGAAAAGAGACAAGGTGGGTACTGCTTTCATTTAGAAATTCAAAAATGCTGTCTGAAACAATATTAATCAGTTCATCAATTAATCTTTCTTGGATAAGACACAACAGATGACTGTTAAAATTGTATATTATTTAATATTTTTTTTACATTTATTTTTTCTCCATAGCCTACCTTAGGTGGTGTCTCTGGCAGTGAAGTTGGTGGCAGTTTGAAAAGAGGTACGCTCGGTCACCAATACTGTGTTGACTGTTATTATGTGACAGTCAAATAGACTATTGGTGTTAAATGACTACCATGGTGGAGTAAACAATCCTTTGGATATGTTTTTTTTGTTTCTTGAGGTGTTTGCCGAGTTCTACAGAGTTGCCAGTGAAAACCTCAAAAAAGACCTCTACAAAGCTCTGGACCACCATACTTCTCGTCTCACTGACCTCTTCAAATCCAGAAAAGGAGTTGTCGGCCAATCACTCCTCCCAATTCACAAGTAAGTGTTGTAGTGTTCCTGTTACCTCTACTACTACAGTGCAAGTATTTCTTAAAATTCAATGTTGTTACTCGAGCACATGCATATCTGCACCTGGACTTCTAACAGCCACAGTTCAAACACATGTCTTAAAGTTCTCAGGCACCGTGGCTGATTTCAAAATGTGCATGATTTTTTTTTTGTTCAAATTTTTATGCTTTTTGTTCGGACTTTGTGCTGAAATGCGGCCATTTCTTCCTGCTCATAGTCTTTAAAAAGAGCTCTGTCAGACAATATTCAAGAGTGCTAGTTTCTTCTATGTGGTATCATTCTTGTGGACACTTTGCTTACAAGAATGAACACACCTAACCGTGGGTAATAACATCCTACCTAAATTTATTTGTGTTCTTTTATTTTGATTGCAGGTTTCGGACACTGAGATGACTTCACCCAGGTGCCTGTTGGGGTCATGACTGAGGACACGCCGCCAGTGATTAACAGCATTGCAATCATCCTTGAAGGAAACATTGTCATGGATGAGATTCCCATAACCTCTCAAGCACTTTGTGTTCTGTCTGCGGCATAATATATGCACTCCATCTGGATTAAAGGTATGAAGAACACATTTGACTTCATCCAGAAGATAATGTTGAACCCCGGACAACAAAAACTCTGTCCAAAACTGCAAACATTAAAACATGCTCTTGTGGGCTAGATGTTGTGGCTAGAGATAGCTATACTGGTTGTCTACAGTGTGGTGTGTGAATGAGTGCAAGTATAATGTGGCTGAACAGTTAAACAAAACATTATTGAATGTTTTATGCATTTATTTTTACTGAATTGAATATTATATTTTACTTGCATCTTTTAAAAAAATGTTTTGATGATGAAACTGTGACAGAATTTTTTTCTTTTGTGGAGCTACAGCTCTCCATATTGTGTTCTCCAGAAATAAGAAAATATGTTTGATACACAACACAGTGATAATAATCCCTCTCACAAAAATTATGAATTTATACTTATATGTAAAAGAAAATGTATTGTCAATATAGCAGGGAAATGGCACTAATTTATTTGTTTTTATTTATTTATACAGTACAATGTCAAACTTCCCACCCCAGTTGTTCAGCCAAACTTGACCTTTGATGGTCTCTTTCTAGACAAGTTTCAGAAGAACAGCTTGTTGATTGTTGTTATTGTTGTTTACTGAAATAGAAAATAAACTATGGTTTTCATAATGACATTTTGTGTGTTCTTATTTAAGTTAGCTTAACTAAGGTATGTCAAGTGAATTTATAGGTAGGTAAGTAGCGCTCACTTAATTTTGCAAAGTATATTAAGTACAGGTGACTTATCTTAACTGATTTCTGTCAATTTAATTGAAGTGGATTACACTTAGATATCTTAAGTGTAATGTATTACAAATTTCAAGTAATGCCCACTTGTGTGGATTTAACTATACTCAGATAAATTAAGTACTCACAACTTAAAAGAAAGTAAAGCTTACTTAGATACAATAATTTCACACTACTTCACACAATTAAGTTCGTTTACTTACTTTTCCCAAGGTAATCGGTTTCCTAAATTTCTTTAAGTAAACTCAACTTGTTAGAATTTACAGTGTAGATAGATAGATAGATAGATAGATAGATAGATAGATAGATAGATAGATAGATAGATAGATAGATAGATAGATAGATAGATAGATAGATAGATAGATAGATAGATAGATAGATAGATAGATAGATAGATAGATAGATAGATAGATAGATAGATAGATAGATAGATAGATACAGATGAAATATAATATATCCAATGTCTAAAACAATAAGAAGTTCAAAGGGAGCAACCTAGACATAGGTAAATACTGTGCTACATAATTTGAGTGCAATGCATAATAATATTATTTATTTCCTCATTGTGGGAAAGTTGTGAAAAATGGACACATCCAGTGGAATTCCAGGGTTAGAGGTCGTCAGACTGGAGAAGCTGTATGATGAGCTATCAGCAGTCAGTCAGGCTCCTATAGCAGAGAGGCTGGCTTCCATCCAGCCTCTCATACTCCTATAGATATAGACAACCGTTGTGGACGTTTTCCGTAATGTGGCTGCCATGATGTCATTATGACATCAGCTGGTCTTTTCTCTGTGTCTTTCTGCTGGGAAGCATGTCAGAGGCTGAATCCTTTGACCCACAGCTGTGAGGCAGTGTGTCCGCTCTGACCCATTAACCTGGGCACTGAACGGAGAGACAAGATGTGCTGCAGTCACAATGTACACACACCACACAGCGACTGTATTCCTGGCCTGACAGTAAAAGACATAGTTATAGTATAACAGCTACATGGAGTTTACTGAATGACTTTTAAATGACTTTAGGAGCATGACAAAAAAACAACAACAACTGTACCTTATGGAAAAACTCCACCAGAGTTCATATAGCCAGAGACTCCAGTAAGGTAATGCTTATTAACATTATTATGCATTTATAAGACTATATATGTATTAATAGTCTCATTATAATATACTGTATCTAATAAAGATTTATTAGACTTAATAAGGCATTGTTCTCGCTTTAGATCCAGTAGCTGCCAAAAAGCATAGTTAACTGTTAAAAGGGGCATATTAATTGATACTAGACGAGCAATAAAGTACATTTTAATATTAATAAAGTAAACACAACAAATATTAATAAAGGCGTGACAAAGACAATGGGTGGGTTAGTTGAGTCAGTATGTGTTTGTAATGCTATTATGAACATTTATAAGGCTTTTTATTATGTTCATACGCATCTACAAGCTGTTAACAAGTTTCTTATAAGTTCTTGTAAATCTGTTATAGTATGATATTAAGTATATTATAACACTTATATAGTCTTAGAAAACACATAATAATGTTAATAAGGATCTTATTAGTACTTATAAGGGCCTTATTACCTATTAACTAACGCTTATTACAAGCACCTTAATATAAAGCGTTACCGAGACTCCTTCATTGTTCAGCGTGTTTCTCACTGGCCTTGAGTGACACAGTTAAAGTCCAGGCTCAAACCCACAGACATCTGTCAGGAGACACTGTCCATCCAGTCTGGCTGAGATTGACAGGATCTTCCAGGAAGAGACAGATAAACGGGCCAAATCCCCCCCAAAAAAAGACCCAAAGCTGCTGCACTTTACTTTCATACTGATGTCTCCTATGCTCTCTTTCCTCTCTCCCTTGTGTTTCACCAGAGGCGTAAAAGTTAAAGGGGCAGAGAAATGAAGATATACATATGTGACCCGATCCATCAAAATGAGTCACAGTGACCCAAATTTCAAAGTTGAGATTTTGGTATCAATGGAAAGAGTAGAAAATAAGCTTTAAAATGACACCCTAGTCAGAGTCATACATTTGATGGTTTTCGAGATGTGGCCATTTGAATTACGATCTCCTACTCTCTTATTCTGTTCTAAAACCTGAGAAAATAGCAGTTAAAGTTTTTGCCAGTGACGCTGGCATCTGTTCCTGTACCACGTGATTACACGCTCCCTATACGGTCCCTTGTTGTCATAGATGCAGCATTCAATGACCCTCGGAAAGCAGGGAATCTCACAATTCAGATGCTTTTTACAGCTCGTTTCTATCATAAACGGTTCAGAAGTTGTCATGTTTTGTTGACATTTTGTAAAACATGTGCAAGCGTGTACGTTCGGGTTAGCATCGATGCTACGTTCGGTTTAGCATCGATGCTACGTTCTGTTAGCATCGATGCTACGCTCTGTTAGCGTCGATGCTACTCGGTTTAGCATCTGTTTCTGTATCCGTCCCTTCTCGTCATAGATGCAACATTCAATGACCGTCGGAAAGCGGAGAATCCCGCGATTCAGATGCAGTTTACAGCTCGTCTCTATCATGAACGGTTTCAGAAGATATTTCATGTTTTGCACCGAAGCAACGCTCATCTTCAGAGGGTTTAAGTTGCAAGTCAACTTTAATCATCATTTACATGCCTTTTCTCAATTATCTGGACTGTGAAACTTTGGGAGATTGTTTTTGAATGTCATTGCTTTGAAATTAGGGTAAAAATTTTTTTTTGATTTTCTATGGGTTTTCCATGTTATCAGCTGATTATCTAAAAATAGAACGTTGCGACTTCCGACTCATTTTGATGGATCGGGT